>NW_028278024.1:0-86991 GCF_059751315.1 Micrasema longulum
TATTCGTCCTTCTGGCTGTCCAAGGCAAACGCAGCAGCCTTCTCCAAGACCACGTCTTGAATGCATCAATTTACTTCCACTCGTAAACACACTTTATTCACGTTTCAGCCCCGTATAGAAAAACGGAGAATACCAGGGCTTCCACCAACCTCTTTTTTGTGTTTATTGATATACCTCGGTCTCGCCAAATCTTTTCCAAAGGGTTCATTGCTTCTTTGACCATTTGGATCCTGCGACCAATCTCAGGTCTGCAACTGTTATTGTTGAAAAAAAGCAGCTGAGGTACACAAAGTCATATATCAATTAAAGGTCTTGCATCTGCCTTGTCCCTTTTTTTTCAAATATCGAGGGATAAATGCCGTTTTTTTTTCGGAATGAGTTCAACAAAATGGATTATTGTGAATTAACAAAATGTGACTCTCAGTTCAATAAATTTTAGGAAATCAGAACGAGGTCACGGCTGGTAAGAAAATAGTAAAAATTCGGCGATTACTGCATTAAACTTGTTTTTGTCAGTTCAAATGAGGTGTTTTTTTTTAAATACAGAGTATGTGTTGTCGTTTTTTTTTTTCAGTGATTACATTTAAAACTATGCACGAAATCAACCCGTCTGTTCTTGTGATGTATCCGGCGTTGCAAATAGCGTTTAATAAATTTGTGTCTCAGCAACTACCATGAATATTTACATTTAAATGCATTTTGTAAATTTCAAGTAAACCTTAACATATTAGAAAAAAACATATAATATATCTGGGTTTATAAAATAACTTTTAAGTAAATATTTTTTCCATCAGGATCTCCTTAACTGACGAAATATCAAGTACTCTGACACGAATTAAAAAAAAATATTCATTTGAAAGAACGAGGTGTAATCAAATGTAAAGCAAGACCCATATATCATTTAAATAAGATAAAAAGAGACAATCATTATCTGACAATAATTTTCTAACCTCAGATAACCTAAGATTAACCTAAGTAACTTGAGGGAACTTTTGGCATAGTGCGTTAAAGCTTAATCAAAAACCTATTTTATTAAATACATAAACCCGGTGACCCACAAATGAGATTTTTTTTGCTCTCCTATAAAAATCGTCATTAGATTTTTGGCGAACGATCAATAATACTTTATCATAAGTATTTGCTAGATGAATCTCACCCAGATCATTAAAATGTTTCAGCTATTTAAATTCACTAAAATAAACAGATAGAAGAATTTAATGAACATCGAATTTCAAAAATCTGTAACAGAATAGTAAATGTTGTGACAATGACCGTTCATAAGCCCTGTAAATGCCTAGACTTAGAGATATACAAAGTTATTCGGGCAAAATGACTAAATAGTACAAAGCTAGTTACACAATTAATAAAATGATACATGTTAAACTTCAAATTTACTATCATTGCATGTCGGCTAGCTTGTTGGATCGTATGGTATCCATAATGGCCTCCAGTTTTCGTTATCGGTTGTCCGATCATGTGCATTGTCCCAAGTCAGGTTCGTGTCCCGTATTTATGACATGAACTGTCGATGTACAGTCGACAGTCAATGACAAGGATATTGAGAACCTGATGTCTTGTAAATTAAGCAAGCGTTGTGCAGGTTCTCAGGAGGCGTACGCATTTTATGGCTTACCTAACAGTATTACTTCGCTAGATGACACTTGTCATCAGAAGGTATGTAACAAAGAAGACAAATACGCTGTTTTGCAGCGGGAGACGTGCGCGTGAAATATGAGCGGCGAATTTATGATTTTTTCAGCGAATTTTGCTGTAACGGCTAAATTACATGTTTATTTTTATAAATTATGGAAAAAGAATTATGAAACATTATTTTTTCATGTTTTTTTTTTAATATCTGAACTTAAGAATATTTCTTATTTTTATAAAAAAAAATATTATAAAAAAGTGTATGAATTTTGCAGAAAACTTGAAATATTAGTAAACAGTTTTATAAACACATCATGACAATTATGACGACATTTGTAACATTGTAGCTGGGGTATTCTTGGTACCTCCCGTCAAGAACTCACGGAATTTTAACGATAAAACTCGGAAAAATTAATATGTAAGTGCCTCTCGGTGAACTAAGTTAACGTACAATTTTCTATTGCGTGAGCACGCACATTTGAATGATTTATATGAAGCCCTTTTTCATAAGCAAAGTTTATTAACGATTTGGATAGACTGTAGTCACCTTAAAACAGTCGATTTGTATAGCATAATCGGAATAGAAGTCGTTTTTGAGATCTGGAGGGTAAGTTAGGGTTTCCAATGCTGTAGGCTTTTATTAATGCCGGTATTAGAATGGAATTCTAAACCTTTTGTGTTCAAGAAAATGAACGACGGACGGATGCTCTCCATAGACAATAATAATTTGATGTTGCGTAAATTACTTCTACGCTAAACGAATATTTACTTCGCTTTTGATTTTAACAAGTTTTCCTTAACTGTAATAGACATAATTAATTTGTTTAACCCTTTCACTCGGGGTGTTTTTCTCGGGATGTTGTTACTCTTGCTATTTAAAAGGATTTTATTTTATTTATTATTTAATAAAAAGATAAAAAAAAAACGTATCCCCAACTCTATGAGGCCAAGAGCCCTGCATTGAGTTAGTTTACAATATAACGGAAAGCGCAAGCATGGATATAATAAAAAATGATTATACAATTTAAGTTTGTAAGTGAAAATTCTTGATGGAAGTTCATTGTAATTTATTATATAAATAAAAGACAAGTGATACTTAAATTCACAAAATTTTGATGTCCAGTGACCGGTTTCATCGCTTTTGTAACATCTTCGAAACTGGTATCTTTATTAAGGAGTTCAATGTATAAATACAAAACAGAGGTAAGGATAGATAATTCAAAATTATATAAAAGTAAATTAAATAAAGTTATTTTTATCTTAATGATCATTATCAACATTTTTTTGGGTTTACTAATGAGTTGATAGAATGCTATTTCAAGAATTTAAGTATTTTTTTTTTAGATTATACAATTATTACATATCAACAAATAAATTCAGTAAGTTAATTTAGAATTTTTTTTTGAACCTATGCAAAAACCGCATTGTATTTTAATGAGTATTTATGTATTATTATTTTCTGTTTTTTTTATCTTACATTTTTTTTTTTGTCATGTATATTTAAAATAACATAAATTCTAATAAATAAATAACTATAACAGTGTAAGTCACTCTCCAAGCACAAGAGATAGTCCCTTTTTTTGGGAGTTACAGTTATAACATTTACTAGATGAAGTAAAGTAGATTTGTATTAAAATAAAAATTAACATGTACTATTTATTGAAACCTATTGATTTTTAATAAATAATACATGTTAAAAGTGTTCAACGGTAGATTTCCGGTTTAAAAAATATATAAAAATATAAATATGCATATATACGCAGATCAAAAATATGTGTATAACTATGAATAGAAGACAAAGGGGGATCTTAATTTTTTAACAATATATTTTCTAAATGTCGACCATTATTTTGTATAGATTTCTCTAACTTATTCCGCTTATTTTCAAAAACACGCCCACACAGTGCTATAGAAATTACGTTTATTTCAGATCGGATATCGTCTTTTAACCGTGTACACTGGCAGATTGATTTTCAAAGACATGACCTTTGAGATAGCCCTACAAAAAAGTCACATGGACTGAGATCAAGAGATCTTGCGGGCCAGGCGATGTCACCAAATATAAAGATCATTTTTACAGAGAAAAATTTCCTTACTGCATTTATTGATGGCCGGGCTGTGTGTTAAAACCATGTTTTTTGATTGAAGAAAGAACCATATTTAATGTGTTGTCTAAAAATAGTGTCAGTCATTTTGCAGTATCTGTCAAAATTGACAGTTACGGCTGCGCCGCCTCAAATGTTTAAAAAAAAGTAAGACCCTCTAATGCATCTTAAAACGACACTCCAAATACTGACTTTTTGAATGTGCAGTGGCATCTTATGCATTTCTATCGGATTGATTGAACCTTAGTAGCGACAGGATTTGTTTATTGATAACTATCAAGATGAAAATGTGCTTCATTGCTAAAAAAGATGTTTCACATTCGATAATCAGTCAAAAATCTCTCCAATATCTGTTCAACGTACGATTTTCTTGATTCATTCTCATAATCTTGTAATTTCTGCACGATTTGAATGTTGCGGGGATGGAATGATTTCCATTTTAGAATCCAATCCAATTCCAAGTCAACCTAAGGATGCCCAAAACCGTAGAGCTTTTGCAGATCAAAAGTCGCGGATTTTCGAGTACAGAATTACTGACACGTTGTACAATTTCTTGGGTTGATACCATAGGTCTTGGACCAGGCCCCGGTTTACTTATTGCTGAAATTGAAGCTCTTAACCGTACCATCCAGTTCCTAATTAGTTTAGTCATTGGCGAAACCATAAATGTGGCATGTGTTAAAGTGAGCACAAAACTAACGCCACGCGGTGATAGGCGAAAATCCATTGGTAAGGTACGCCTAAATAGCGTAAACACGCTGCTCTCCTGTTCAACGCTTCATAGAGCCTGACAAATCCGCAATGCTCACAATACCAAAACACCCCTCCGCGTCCCTCCCTCACGTTTGTTATTTTAAATTGATGTTTATTTTCAGTAGGTATAATTAAACAGTTTGAAAAATACCAGCACCAATGTAGGCACAGTAAGTATGTTTTATTTTTGATTGCCCGTTAAATGAGATTTTTAGGAAAATACGTTTTTTCTGAGTAGTTAAAATGAAGCGAACTTTTAATGAATTATACGGGAAATACCACTTCAAAGTTGTAAATCACTAATTTTCTAAAGCTTACCAAAGCTTAATTAACTTGATTGACTTTAGGTAAGTACATTAACTAAGTCAATTAGAAAAAAACGTTTTTTAACTCACTCAGATCTGAATTATTTCCCAAGGACATAAAAAAACTGTTTTCCTACATTCATTATAAAATAAGTAATTGTTCATGTATTATACAATACATTTATTTGATTGAAAAAACATTTACGCTTATTTTGAACACTAGAAAAGAAATCTTATTTTTTATTTATTTGATATTTATGGCCTTTTTTTTGACACATTTTTTTTTCATATTTAAACTTTTTTTTTAAATCACATAGTTAAGTCACCATCATATCTTAAATACAAAAAATAGAACAACAATTTCTTAGCCATCGTAATATTACTCTTATTCTGAAATCACAAACGAAAATTTGTTTTTTGGTAAGCTTTGGTAAGTAAAATTTAAAATAAAAAACTATCTAAAACATTAACTACATTTTTGGGTCCATTATTTTGTCTAACTTTTAAAAATAAAAACAGTCTTTTTCCTAAAACTTTTTTAGTTTAACGAGTAAAACAGTTTAAAAATATATGATCCAGATAGTAAGAAAGAGAAAAGAAAAACTGGTAAAGTCAACTTAATTATCTTGTGCTGAAAAAAAGTCCAATTGTCTCTAATATTTTTCACAAAATTAATAATTTTACCCATATTGATCAAGTTTTCCTGAGAACGTTTGCTTCATGAAATATTGACAGAATCAAAACGCTTCCATTCTCAAACAAAACATTGCTAATCGTTGTTTATGTTGAGCAAAAAAAAACTTAAAATTAAGTTTACTATATGGCAAAACTATAAATCTGTGACTATTTAAAAACTTCTATCTCAATTTGCCAACAAACAGGAATTTTCACTTGGCCAGGTTTCCTTGTATGCTGAAAATATATGCTTATGCGCGATAGAATGCGCATAACATTTTTTTTCCCTTTATAATCATTAATGCATTAGTAATTGTAGTGTCTGTAAAGAGATGCGTTGATTGCTTTGTTAACTCTTTTTTTCAATTATTCCCGCTGCAGTTTAATCAAAGATTTGCCTGTGGGACATTTTGGTTGACGAAACATATTTTTTTTACCCTGATATTATTTATGGAAGGAAAATGATTTAGAGGATCAGATTCAGACATGCTTATATTTGTAAATTTTTTTTATCTGATACTTTGCTGAACAGAACTATATAGACAAGAACTTAGCAATATATTCACATGCCCATGTTTATTCACCGCTCTATCGATAAAAAAAATAAAGGGGTGGCTAAACTTTTACCGAATCAACGTCTTTTATCTCCAAATTATCCTTTATTTTGCTTCCAGAATTGAATTCTTGAAGCTATTGGCTAATTCGACTTTTTTTTAATCCACTTGAAAAACAATTGATAGTCAAGAACAACATTTGATTAGAAAAGAAACTACAAGATGTAATAATGTTTTGTCTAGATTGATGCATATTACTTTTTATTTGGCTGAAAACAATATGGCGTTCAGAGATTCTTCGGACAAACTATATACGCCACTCAACGAAAAATTCTTGGGTTTACTACAACTTCTAGCCAAATTTGATCCAATTATGCAAGAGAACTTACAATCAGCTATAATGGGTTATTTTTCAGACCTCTACTGCGGAAAAAACATTCAAAATTAATTAATATATCTGATGGGTGTAAAAGTGAAGTCAAAAATCACATCATGTGCAAAGAAATCAAAATATTATTCTGTTATAGCTGACTGCACCCCAGACGTTGGTTATGTAGAAAAACTTTCATCGAAAATTTGATTTGTTGACTTATCATCAGATGACAATAAAATATCAGTAAAAGAAAATTTCAAAGAATTTATACCTGTCAATGTGTCGATTGGTGAAAGACTGACTGAAGTCATTTTTAATGTTTTAAATAAACACGGACTGGAATTAAATTCGTGAAACTATTGGCTTATTTGACATTTCTTGTAATCTATTTGATAAAAAAACAAAACTTCTGTATTAAAGTACTTGAAATAAAACATAAAAAAAAACGTTAAATGCGAAATTTTGTAAAAGAAAAAGAGTTTCCTCAATTGTTCCTTGCCTCCCAGGAAATCCAACTAGCAGTTACTCTTTTGGTTTCTAGTCGGATATAGAGCTGTACTGAGATTACAAGAGCGATCATTGCGATACTAGCGCCAGATTTTAAAATTCTCTAACGGATTCCTTAGCTGATTTATTACAGCAATTTGTTCCAAAACAAATTAACCAGCCAGCTGTCACACTAAAAAATGAACTTTTATATTTAATGTCGATTACTATTATATTTTTTAAAAAATCAATACGTAATTAGAAATGCCTGTCACACAAAAGAAAAACTAGCGGCCTTTTAATTTTGACAGGCACAGGAATATTTTTTTTTTTAAAAACATATGTATTTGAATAAACCTCCGACTGAAGAGGTTTAATGAGCCCTATTAGCAAAATTTAAGCTACCGAATTCATTAAGGAATAATTTACAATGAAATAAAAATTATTCCCGTTAATTTATTACCTGTACATTTCAAATTGTTTTATTTTGATGAAGGGGAAAAAAATGAAACAGAAATAAGTATTATCGTTAACGTATTCACCTACCATGCTTGAGACCCCCGATTTGATTCATAATTTGACGTCCGTGCTAGGTAATCAGTATTTTTGTTTTTATTGTTTTTTTTATTATTTGCGTACTTGAATCGCATGATTCAGCCTCTGTACCATCCGTAAGATGCAGTAGGTCAGGCGCAGTTCACATTGGTTTCCGGGTGAGTTCCACACATATGATATTGGTGACTCGATCGAAAACTCCGACGATGTCATGTTTTGAGTAATTTATGGCACTGGTCTGCATCTAACAAATTACCTTTTAGCCTACCACAATACTGCGTTACCTCGTATATTAACTCTAAAGAACCATCTCTATGTCCTTACAACATGAATAATGTAGTTTTACCTCGCAATTACCAAATTAATGATCTTGATTTTATTTTTAAAGCAAATTTCACGTTAAAACTCCATATTACTTAAAAATAAATAAAATATCACCCCGTTTCCCCGTAGGGGTAGGTAGAGAGGATAAAACACCTTGTTTCCTCTAAATTTATACATCTTCTCATACACGCACGCCGATTATTCCTACTCTTGACATGTCTATCTTTAAGTATTTGATGAACTTGATCGTGCCATGTCTTTCTCGGTCTTCCTCGTTTTTTGCATCCATCAACATTCGCATTGTAGATCCTTTGAGCCGTTCTTTCGTTGTTCATTTGCTCTACATGTCCAAATCAACGCAGCACCCCTTTCTTGATTCTGTCGACAATGCAGTACTCAATCTTACATAGTTCACCGGTCTCGAAATTTGTGCACCTATCATACATTGTTTTACCACACATTTACCTAAGGGATCGCATTTCGACAGCATTGAACCCACTTTCATCATTATTTTGCCAATTTCATACTTCGCTCTCATACATAAGAGTTGGCACTAGAACTCCATTGTGAACTGCTAGTTTTGCCTCCTGCGATAAACACTGGTTTGCCAAAGTAGATTTTAGTGCACAGTTTACCCTGTTCCCGGCACTTACCCTTCTTTCAATATCTTTATTAGTCTTTACATCTCTAATAATCATAATTCCTAGATAGACAAATTCTTCTACCTGATTCAGAATATCTCCGTTCACATTACATATTACTAATATTGTAGATTTATCTAATAGGATTCTTGGATTTGTACTGTGAAATTCTAGATATTTCAATAAAACTACTGTACTAATATATGATACACTCGTCTATAGCATACTAGAATACTGTTCCATAATTTAAGATCCTTCTGAGAAAACCATATCCTCGAAATAGAAAAGGTTCAAAAGTGATTTTTGCCATACTTATATCTTAAAGAAAATAATTACTCTCCATTCTTGTATCCATTATTATTTCTAACAGGAATGGTGAATTACAACACCCTGGAATCTCGTCCTCAAATTTGTATTGGGACACATTTTTATAAGCTGATTTCTAAAAGTATGTATAATGCAAATATACTGAAAGAGATAAATTGTATGTTCCCAATAACTACAATAAAGCAAAATCTCATGCACTGTTTTACACACCCAGAAACCGTACAAATACAAGTCAGAATTCACACATTAATAGGGCAATTCCATTGCTAAATACGGCTTCTGCGGATAAAATTGATCTTTTTTTCGGTACATATTGGCATTGAAGCAGCTATCTGCCAGGAGCAAAATCTCTCAATAACTAATCATTTGTGGCTTACCATATTTTTTTGACATCGAAAGTAATGTTTTATATAACATTATTATTAGGAAGAAACATATCACAAAAATAGAATAACAATAGTACATTGCATTTCTTGGTTTAACAAATTTACATCATTTTCCATACAGCAAACAAGCTGCGCCTCTATCGGTCAAAATTATTACTACCGGATTACAGGAGCTTGCGTGACCAAAGATAAAACATGAATTTCATTACGTCTCCAAACTCCAAATTTCAGATTTACCTTAGAATTTTTTTACTTGTAATTACAGTAAAATCTTGCAGCTTTTCAAAATACAATTGAGTCTTTCAACACGTTTTCATAAAATAAATTATTCTATAAAATAAAATTGCTTCGCTTTAGGCAGTGCAAGTGAGATAGTATTATATTATAATTATTATTAGTAATACCCGAGATAACGAATTATTGTACGAGTATATAATCAAGAAGTTGGATTAGGATAATACTTCTGTCCTTTTAGGTGGTTTGAAAGTCAATTTGTTGTAAAATAAATAATTTACAAATTGACATTTTAACCCTTAGTATCAGTATGAACACTTTAGTGAGTTTTCAAAAACAAAGATTCGCTAAACAAGAATAAAATATACATGAATTACAAAATGTTTTTAACGGACGATGACAGTTTAATTATGTTATTCTTCAGTATCCAATTAAGCTTTAAAAAAATGTTTGAGTTATGATAAAAACATTACTAGTAAATTAAAATTGAATAGTGTCAAGAGTAAATTATGCTATGTCTAAAGAATAGTAAAATGTATTACTTACACCGTTTTGTGAATATTAAAGTGATGTAAAAATCGATGAAAGAATGATATTAAAGGGACAATTATTAGTGAACTATCGTTTTTAGTGAGGAATACTTTTAAATCATTTAGATTTTAACTAAGAAATAGTGTTTTACTTTAAGACAAGTAACGATATTTTGACTAAGAAATAGTGTTTTACTTTAAGACAAGTAACGATAGTCACAATTAAGCGTATCGGTACGCTAATTAATAATACAATTTTATAAGTCACTTTTTCGACGACTGGACTGGGACATGAAATAACCATGCGGATATGTCGTTGTTTTTAATGACAAGGTTTGGGGTTTGAGTCCTTGCGGGTTCCAGTTTTTTAGAAATCATGTTTTTATTTTTTTAAATTCATTTTTTGGTTAATTAAATGTTTGTGTTAAATTAGAAAATATTTTAGCTGATACTATTAGCCGCTAGTGCCATTTGTTAAAGATTATTTATCAAGTATAAAATATACCTTTTTTATTTACCATACTACCGCCATCGACATTTTATCAAAAACATTGCATTTTACCAATCTAAAAACTCACCGCTCGCTACTGCTATCTAACCGTGAAAAAAATGTAAGTTTCTGGATACAAAAGAAAATGAACCTTTTAGATTTATTTTTTAAGGATTCTGTGTTACGGTGTTAGAGTTTTATTATTTCGATAAAATATTTAATTAAGCATATTTTTGAGAATATTAATATTTTTTATTCCCAATAAAATGACACATTTAATGTTAAATGGTTAAGTTGTTTAGATTGTACTAGGGTCCCGATTACAATGGAAAGGTAACATGTATCTTTAATTTTATCTACAAAGTAAAATTTGGTTTTTTGTGTGAAAAACAGAATATGTATACAATTTTTCTTTTAAATATGTTCAATTATAGGTTAATGACAAAGATACTTAAAATTTTTATGCAAATATATCATTTTCGTACACAAATATCAGTTTTTCTTTATAGACAGTCGAGAATAAGTTGACTCCCCATTGTATTTGGGGTCCAGGGTACGTATTCTGATGAGAAGTTATAATTTATCTTGAATTTTATCTACAAAGTAAAATTAAGTTTTCTGTGTAATATAATATGCTAACATTTTTTTTTGAACATGTTCAATCGCCGGTTACGGACGAAGATATATTGAATTTTTATACAAATAATCACAATTTCATACATAAATATAGATTTTAGTTTATACCGTCTAGTATATATAATATTGTCCTGGTGCAGATTAAAAATCCACGAGTTTTTTAGTCGTTGTTTTTTTCAGTAGATAGAGAAATTTTTTCGCATTTCAAAATTTAAATATAATCTGATGAAAATACAATGTAAAAAATGGAATGCGTAATATATAATGAATGCATTAGTTTAATTTAAGAGCACTAAAGTTACGATTTTGTCACATCAAGTTTTTATAAAAATGAAGCGCTTATAAAACCCACTCACAGTGAAGTAAAAAATCTAGAATTACTACTAATGAAATATTTATACATATGATATAAATAGAGTCATACAAACATTTTTTGAAAGTGGTACGATATAAGTTACCTTACAAGTCCGGTTATAAACAGCTTTTGCATCTAACAATCTTGTTATTAAAAGAATTATAAGAATGCTCAAAAATTATAAAAAAACTGTTGTCTCAAGGAAGAAGGTCAGCCGAAGATTCAAGAAATAGATTTTCGTAAAAGACCAAAGTCAGGATTCCGGAAACGGCTTGCGTTACTGAAAACTTTAGAGTTTCCAAGACTGACAGATGTTTATTTATTTGACAGTTTTAGTCTGCATATTTTTACGGGTTGTTAAATCCATTACGCAATTACTGTAAATAAAAGGTAGTTGATGAATAAAAAGCAAAGAGTTGTTAAACTGCCGATATGTGCAAAACAATACCATGTTATCTGCAGAAGCCATATTAATCGAGAAGTGCGCTATTAATGCGTGAATTCTGACTAATACTAGTGCTGCTTCTGGGTGCGTAAAACAGAGCATGAGATTTTGCTCGAATAATTGGGAACATACAAAATGATCTCTTTCAGTATATTTAGATTATATTTACTTCCAAAAATCAGCTTATAGAAATGTTTCCCAAAATAAATTTGACCACGAGACTACGGTGATGTTATCCAGCATTCCTGCTAGAAACAGTGATGGATACAGGAATTCATAATTATTATTTTCTTTAAGATATACGTATCGCAAAAAACGCTTTTGAACTTTTTGTTTTTCAGGGTGTAGTTTGATTCGGAACTTTCGATTCGGTATATATGCCTAATAATTCAATGGAATAAATTAAACTCAACTTAACCAACTGCCTTAAGTATTGAACTCTTCATATTTCATATACCTGTTAAAACTATCGACCCCTCAACTGATTCGACTCTCTTTGTTTGATGGTAAAAATGGGTCATTCTTGTATCTGAAAAGCGTCTTGTCATTTTTAAGGGTTCTTGTCTTAATATTCTACTCGCGTAGGTTTGCGTGCTAAGGGGACGAATATTCAAGTCAGGCAAATTATTTTTGGAACTCTATGAAGACATTGTCGAGTATCTTAACTTTATTAACCAACGTATTTCTAAGGAATGTGAAACCAAAATAAATTAAAGTAAAATTTTTAAAGATTGAGTGTACTCATTAAGAAATAAAATATTTTCTTCTCTAAATTCTTCTCCGTCTCTGCTGTCAAATGTTAGTAATAGATGCGTTTTTACAATTATTAATTCAGAAGGAAAGCATAGATACATCTACGTATTTTAGTTTTTAACGTCTGAAATATTAGGGGACGCTATTATTATTGCTTTTGATTTTGGTTTTACCTTTTTGTGTATTATTAAATTGAGTTGAGATAATTATATCTGGAGATTGCGTATTTACTCTCAGTAAACATCAAATGCTACCTATACGGGTTTTTCAGGGCTGAAACGTGAAATTTCAGACAAATTTATTTTTTATGGTAGACTTTAAAAAATAATCATAATGAACTTAATTAGAAGCCATTTTTTTAATTTAAAAACAGAAATAGATGAAAAACGTATTTTACCAATAAATCGGTACGCCGGACGTGAAATAGGGAAGCGGCTAAGAATGTTAAGGGTAGAGGTTTGTAGAAAGGATGTTAGTCTGAGAAATGAAGGGTTCTTAATTTTTTTAATGCAATATAATTATTTTTTTAAAAAAAAAATTGTTTCTGATTTTAATAAAGTTTTTTTAAGTTTGGATGTCCATAAGGAATTTTTTTTTGAAGTTTCCCAGTCGCGCCCCATAACAACGTGTATTAAACCTGAATAACACCTATTCTCCTCTCCGGATATAGGTGTTATGAATATATTCTACTCCTTTTGAGAATAGAAATCTTGGGTTTGCGGTGGTTTTACGTTGTGAGGAATTAAGAAATGAAATAAGAGACGCAGCAAGCTCCGGTGACAGCTGTCATCAAGCGAAGGCGATTCGGTTGGCTGAGCCATGTAATTTGAATGCCTTCTGAGAGCCTGAACCATGCTTGCCTACTTTATAAGACATCGGGGTTTTAGCGTTCTGGATGTCCGCTGCTTAATGTTAGAACTACGGAACGTGAACCTGACTTGGAAATATCGATTTATAGAAGCTGGCAGAAGCAATCAAGATTTCAATTTTAATACCAATTTATTTATTTTATAAACGTTTATGTACATTACAAAAAAGTTCAATGCATACATAAATCGAAAAAAATTAACACTGAAGTCTGCTTCGCACCAATAAGTTATAAAAAAGCCTTAGAACACGAGTATTCAAGAACACCTTAGCTGTTCGGAGTACGAATCCCATTTTGAATCACATTTTGCGCGCATTGTCACAGACAGTGCCTATGTGAGTATGAAATTTCAGTCTAGCATCAAACATAACTCCCAGATCTTTGATAGTGGCAGTTCGCTTAAGTGAACACCCTCCCATAAAGTACCGTATAAAAATAGTTTTTAATGCCTATGATGTATAAATACATACGAGTTTTTACCCGCAGTTTTGCTTGACCGTATTTGGGAGATATTTGTTTTGTCATTGCACATAAATCAGTAGATATTTGGTTTTATCCGGTTAAAAAGTAACCGGCATTAATAACCTGTCTTTCAACGTCCCGTTAGTCCATGATAACATCCCTATTCTGTTTTAACATTTATTCACTTTACAACTGAAATTTTTTCCGAGGGGTTGATATGTTTTTCAAGATATGAAGCAACTTCTGACACTTGTTAGATTTTCGACTATTTTCGTGCAAAAATCACATTGATCGGTCGCTTAGTTATGATGTGAAAAAACACAAACAAATACCCATTGGTATTAATATCTCAACCTTAGAGGATAAAACGAGGGAATCCACTTTTAACCGTTTTGAATTTTAAAATGCTGAAATTATCGCAATAAGCTATTTTGAACGTGATTAAAAAACCAAAGTCCACTATCGTCATAAAAATGTTTCTATTAGTTAAAAAAAAAATCTCAGGTCCGCTCAGTTTTAGTGCTAAAAACATCAGTGGTCCAAGATACGCTATGTTAATATTTACTTTTATTATCACAAACATATTTTTTTTACAATATTCTTTATGTATTTAAGTTTAATCTTTTGGTTAAAAAATTCCCATGTTTTTGAAATCGCACAATCACAAAATATTGTTTCCTGAACATTTCGTACAGTGTGACTCCAGTGGTTTCTCCTTTGAGGTGCAGATATTAGTATGGATATATAAAACAAGAGTGTGCGGCGTGTGCGCATGTGTGTTGCCAGCAATTCTTTAGCCTCTCAATATTTGAAGCCTTAGATCAACCTCCCAAACACACAACGCAGCTTTATAAAGTTTGTTCCTGAAAACAAACAAAACAAAAGCATAGCAGAACTTCAATTCAGGATTCAAAAGGTATTGTTTTACTGCACCCATATTGCGATCCGGCTTGCTTCTGTAGATTGACGCATTTGTAAGTGCTAATTACGATTTAATTGAGAAAATACAATCGAGCTTATTTAAGTATGAAACCGAACGTCGTATAAATTGTGGTCATTGCAAAATGAAACACTTCAGTTTTACTCGTTCCTCCAATATTTAGATTTTGAGGCCATGTTTGAAAAGAAAAAAATAATCGTGCTTTAAAACTGGCAAATCATCATCATTATCGTTCCCCTTTCCACACCCAGTAGTGCATAAGGCACTGCATTTGTGAACCGAATTTGATCATTATTATTTGAAGGTAAGGTGATGATTTTTTCACTTCAGGCCCCAAATACAGTACGGATATGAAACAATGGGCTTTGAACATGAGTTTGTGAAACTGTCACAGGATCACAAATTAGTTTATAATAAGTGATTGTATAGTGGTCATGTTTATAGAATATTTATGATGCAATTAAGTTACAACCAGCCAACGACACGCATTAAACTCTGTAAATGCCTTGAAGTATATTTTTCCGTATAAAAATTCTCGAAAAACGTTTCTTTAAATATCCAGTTTTCCAAAATGAAAATTTTATTTAAAATACAAATAACATATCAAAATTTTATTGAGTGTTGTTAATTTACGCTGTATGCGTAAGCGCGTAG
This sequence comes from Micrasema longulum, assembly GCF_059751315.1. NCBI lineage: Eukaryota > Metazoa > Arthropoda > Insecta > Trichoptera > Brachycentridae > Micrasema > Micrasema longulum. Next base: position 15,499 of record NW_028278024.1, read on the forward strand.
ATGTAGTTGCGGTTCCGTAGTAGTGTTGAAGGTCCCGGAACAAAGGTTCCAGAATCACTTCCTGCTCTATGACAACTTGATTCCTATTTTTTTATATCGTTATTAACAAATTTTTTGGGTAGTTACAAAAACGGAATATTTTTCGTCTATATTTTAAAATTAAATATATTTTATAAACAAATACATTTATATACTTAAGTCTATATGAATTAAGCTCAAAACGTCGGGTTTCTGACACGAGTTGGTTGCTACATTTTACTAGTCGTGAGATATTGCACTTCTAAAGTTAAAAGCTTATCCCAAATCAACAATAATTCTAATAAAACTGTAAGTTAAATATTATAAATTATATTTTTTTGTATTTATAAAACGAAATATTTATACGAGTATTCACTTCATTAAAAAAAAATTTGAGTATGTCCAAATGCTTGCAGACCGGCTGGATTTCCTCCCTTAGGAGTTATTTATATTTCAATCTGTTACAACAGAGGGAAAACATTTTTGAGAAGAGAATATGGAATATGGGAATATTTTCTTAAACAAGGATTTTTTTATGCCATTTATGAAGACATCTCATTTTTCGATGATTTGTAGTTACCAACTTGTGCCAGAAAACCGACAAAAAGAAAAATCGAAACAAAAATACTTCAAGAAAAATGAGGAAACCTCTTGCGATTAGTGTGAGAATGATTATTTTCATTTTTAAATAAACTTGAATTTTTTGTTTTTTCTTTAATAATAGGATTTTTTAAAGGAACAAAGGAAAATGATTTAGATACGTTACTTAACATAATAATGTTTTTTAACTGCAGAAAAAATACAAAATATTTAACTACGAACAAAATATTTTCATGATATGAAAGCATTTATCAAAACGCTATTTCCTCTTCTCGGCAAATTCTCATTTCCTAAGAAATTTATTTCTATGGCTCATGCCATAGGCAATAATAAACAATACAATATTGCTTTAGAAAAAAAAGATCTTTCTGTTTTATTAGAAATGATCTGAAACATGAAAAAATCTCGCCACCAAGATTAAGAACAAAACGCTTGTTTGCAAAGATTTAGGCACATTAAAAATGATATAATTGGAATAGTTTATAAATATCATGTACATTTTGGTAGAGTATTAAAAGTCTTAGGACTAAGGTAGATGTGCAACCTTTGGCCATACGCTGTTTTCTTTTTTGATTCCGATTGTAAGTTGTTAGTTGTCGCTATGGTTATTATTTATTTTATTATTGTTTGATTCCTATTTTTGTTCTAGAAGCAAAGTAATATTCTTTCGTTCATTTGAGAAATATGACTACCGCCAGTTGGAATAAATATTTCATTGATTATACCTGTAGGGTCTTAGGTATACCATTTTACGAAAAATTGTTAGTTTGTGATTTTGAGGTTTTTAAAATCAAGTCTTCAAATGTTTCTCGTATGAGGCAAAATGAGAGTCCTGGTAGTGACCCTTATTTATGAAAGTGAAATATAAAATAGGAAAAACACTATTGAAAGTATGCTAAATGCTGTAGAAATACGATTTCTCCAGCAAATCTGTAGTAAAACTATGTACGATAGATGCTGAAATATTAAGATCCATACATTATGTAAGCCTAAGATAAGCATTATGGACAAAATCAAGAAAAGCGTTCCGTGTTTTGTCCATACACTTCACAAATTTGAAGGTGAGAGTCAACTATTTTCACGCCTTTAGCACTAAGAAAACGTATAACTGTGCGTATTTCGCAGTCGGCGGGATTTTCTATTGGAGGAGGTATTTTGAATACGCAAAAACAAATGTTAACACAATCATCTGATGCCGCAATGGCGTCTGTGGCTTGTCAACAGATGTAGGTACTAGTGAGCATGCGCGGAATACCGACCGCAGCGTTGCCGCGGCGAAATTTTTAACAGCCCTTACTTAAAAAACTCGCCTCGTATTACAACAGTGATGAAGAATATAATTGAATGGGATTTGTTTATTCTATTTCTTTTCTCAATAATTTATGTAAATTTTTTTGTTTTCCAAATTTTTTTAAAGAATATATTTTTATTTTATTTGTAAAAATGTTACAAATGTTGATATTGTTTCACAAAAAATTAAGACGTTTTTTTTTAGTAATATAAAAATAATGGCCCTGCACTATTTAGCGTTTTTAGTGGATAAATAAACAAATAAATACATTTAAAATATTAATTTACATTAAAAAAATGTTTGAACATAAAGTAATTGCTTTAAATACTAATAATTAATAAATACAATAATTAAAGTCTCGGTATTTATTTACATGGCATATGAAATGTCATTAGCTCGTTTAACTGAGTTACTTTATACACTGAGTAACATTTGCCATTCTATCATTATTTAAATTTCTTAAATTTTTCCAGCAGTTGACGTTTGTCAAGTTAAAGGACCGTAACTTTTAGTAATATGGGTGAAACTCATCTGACTAAATTATTTCACCCACTAAGCAATGACTGCAAATACCTACTTTTCATTTTCAATACTTTCTGAACCAGTTTCCTATTGGAATGCGAGACAATTTATTTTGTAATAAGAGCAACGACCCTCTTTGAACTCTTACATTGTTTCTTGGGGAAGATCTTAATTGAAATCAACAAAATAAATGACTTTGATGATGTAACGGATATTCAGAGGTCTTAAACTAAAAAAAACTACGTTAACCGCACCAATATAGGTGATGGGACAATATTCTTTTAAAACATGTCATTAGCGTAATTAATCAAACTTTTGAGTTTACTGAAATAGTTTGCGGCTTTTAGTTACTTGTAAAATGACCCAAGTTGTGGTCCGGTAGATAGCATCGTGGACTCATGGAGTTTATTTTCTTATAGTGAGTTATTTAAAAATCATTTTAAATTCCTACGCTTTGAAATATTTGGATGAATCATAAAAACGCTTATATTTATTTAAAAAACCTCTTTAAGAAAAAACAATTGAATAGTAAGACGTCGTCGCTTTCGTTCGTTCTTGTCCAAAAACATTTTTTTTAAATTTGCCTTTATTTTTAAAATTAAAATGATAAAAATTGTTTTTGAATTCTGTCATTAGTTGTAGTCATTATTCATGCGTTTTTCGTTAAAAAAACTTTAAAGTTCTCTCTATGCAGATTATTATTTTGGCCTGGTGGATAAAAACAAACTGAAACGATGACGTAATTAAATTTAAAAAAAATTCGGCCTCTTGGAGCAGTGGTCAGTACGTTTGCCTACCATGCAAGAGATCTCGGGTTCGATTTCCGACATGGTTGACATGAAATATTTATTTTAAATGGTGTTTTTACGCTAGAATATTTCATAGTCTCTGGACTGGTACCTGAAGCGTAAGGCTGATTATCTTACCTTAATTTTGAAAAATTACACACTGCGATTGATAAACCAATGCAGTGCCCTATGCACCATTAGATGCGGAAAGGGAATGATGATAATGATGATAATTTTTTGAAATTATTATCTTTTTATTCTCACGGTCACGTATAACAAAACTTATTTTGGATTTTGTCATGATTTTTTAAAATAAAAATATTGATATAACGTGTTGCAACCAAGCAAGGAAACATTTTTCTAAAGGAATATGGAAGTATCGGCATTTGCGGGGCTTACGACTTATTATTAGCTGGTTCAAATGGCCACTTTACACGCTGTGTAACATTCACCATTCTGCCTATGTTTTAACATTCACATTTCCTCAACTCTATTTGTTGACCTTTGTGAAGGAAAAGAACAAAAACCTTTGTCATGTAGGTGAGATAAATCCAGCTGAACTATTTTTTCTTTTTTATTCTTAATCCAGTTGGTTTACAAACATTTTAACACGCTCAAAACATTGTAGAATATCGATAGTTTGAAACTTCTGGATTTCAAGGAGATGCAAGAGTGAATTTTATGCTTACATATTCATTACAGATCCTATTAACGGATTCCTCGCTTTTCTAGACTACTCTGGACTTGATTAATAGCTCTTGAAAAGAACGTGAATAGGGACTTTACATAGTTTTGAAACTACACTTGATGCAAACTGATAATGAGCTTTGCTGGTAAATTTTAATGCCATATAGTTAATTAAATGATCTGATTGATTATACAAATATGTTTTTTAGCATTTAGCATGTATGCACATAGGTAAAACCGCAATTTTTTTTCAAATAAAAAATGAACTTCAATTTTTAATATCTACAAATAATAACTTACTGTATTTTTTTAACAAACTAGTCAAACCAATTAAAACCTTTCAAAAGTCTGTTATATGCAAAACATAATTTGGTTTATCTGCAGTCAGTCAAACATATTGAATTATTTTTTCATTCTTTAACAAATATTTAATAGACAAGTATCATTGATTTTAGTGAAATAATTCGTTTTTGATATAACTGATTTTAAAATGAACTTAATTATGCAGAAAACAACCAGTCTACAATTTTGAAAAAAAAAATATTTTTGTTATCGGGTGCAGGAAGGTCAATTCTATGTGCTGCCAGCCAGGCCACTTTCATACAAATAACTGTAAAATTTACCTTCGAAAAATAGTGTTGGTCATAAAAACGGCATTTCTCAATTTGCAGAAAACACCCACAGAACTAGGAAAATCTTACGGTTCAGGTGCTAATAGGTAAGTTAATGGTTCCAGAAATCTAGTTCTTTTCTATAAATTAAAGTGGATAAACAAACAAGATCTGACTGTTTTTTTGTAAAATGCATATTGTGTAGTCAGCCAGACTTGACAGAAAAAATCACCAAATTTCCTTTAACACATAATTTATTTATGTTAAAAGTTATTATAACATATTGATCAAGAGAATTTTTACCATAATACAAATAAAAATATGTTTCAACAATATTTTGAGTTTGTCCAAATTTTTGTCGACAAGGACTGGATTCAACTCCCTGGGAAGCTGTTAACATTAACATATTACAACAGAGATGAAGAACATTTTAAAGAAGGCAATATAGATGTCTAGGCATCTACAGGGCTTATGACCTGTCATTGGCTGGTTTAAGTGGCCACTTTACACACTGTGTAACATTCACCATTCTGCCCATATTCAAATATCTATATTACTTCAATTCTTTCATCTGTTGATGTTTGTGAAGTTAAAGAGCTGAAACTTTTATCTATGCGAGTGAGATTCATCAAATGGAATTATTTCACCTACTTACTAGGCAACGCCTGAAATTTTTATTTTTTTCAATTTCTATACTTCTTCATGGACCAGGTGAACCATCTTTAAAATTTTCTTCATCTCTGTTGTAATATGTTAAAAATATGTTTGATAATATATAATAATTGAGTTTCACTAGGGCTGGCTGTTTTCTGCAAAATCCAAATCTTTGGTTGTTGTCATTCAGACATTAAAAATCATCCAAACTGGTCAAATACTTAGTTGGATTCTTTATTGTTATAGACACAATCAAATTTATGTATTGTTTATCATTGTCAACATTAAAAATATTCCAACTGTTGCGTAGATTTGATTATTCACTATTTTAACAAAAGTTCTTTTATCTCAGTTCCATTTTTCTATGTACTGTTTCATTAAGAATAAAATATTTTTAATTATCTAGGGTAGCTGCTATAGTAATTGGACAAAAAAATTGATGGTCTAAAAAAAGGAAACGTATAAATTTGTCTCCTCCAAATCAGACACTTTTCTGTGATTGTTTTTCTTAAAGTGAACGCTTTACATTTTTTTTTTTAATGTTTAACTACTCTTTGTTTCATTTTTTTTAAATAGGGATGAAAATAGTATACTAAAAATAAAAATAAAAGTAGGAACACCGAATACCTAACTGTTTAATTTATTTTCATAAAAATCTATTGTTTTGCTAACGGAATGCCATTATTTTTAGTGAGGTATTTGTTTAGTATTTATTACCTTATTCACTAATTGAACTTGTAACGCGGTAGGAATGTATTTATGTCTGTTTTGTACAAAAACCTTTGTAAAGTAGATTTTATCTCGTTATATTTTTTTGAAATAAGAACTATTTAACTGGAAGAAATATGCAAATCATTTTATTTTTTTATTGAATATAATTTAACAGGTTTTTTGCATTTTGCAAGTTCATCATTTTATTAACTCGAACGCAAAAACTACTGCGCTTCTTAAATGGCTTTTTGTTTCATGAATTATTTATTTTTGTGCTTTTCAGAAAATTTTATTGTGGTTATAAGATTTAAAAATACAAAAAAAAATGTTGATGCTGGTTTCTAAAAGGGTAGATGTTGGAAAGAGAAGAAGGGAAAATCCTCTCTTCCATATAAATTACCTTCTTAAAACCACAATCTTCACTCAGACTAATAAGCAAAGAGTTTTGCTTTTTCCACTACCTTCATTGAAATAAGACTTCGTTGAATTGTTAATTACTAACGATACTTATCAGATAAAAACCAATTTAAACAACCGCACATAGTACTTATTTTCAAATGTGTGGTTTGTTAATTGAAATTATATTAAGAAATTAAAAAAAGGTGTTTACATACTTACATCAAAAGTCACATCAAAATTGATAGATTTCTTTATTCAAAGCTGCCCCTGAAAAAAAAAAAACTTATTTATTATAAGAGTATTTATATTTATGGTCTGTCCTAGAAACCAGATCCTGGATATTTTTTGACCTGATAACTTAGTATCAGGTTAAAATCCTGTTAAATAAATTCGATTAAAGAAAAGTCCGCGTTGTGGTGAAGTAGTCGGTGCTTTTGCCTGTTACGCTTGAATATTTGTTTCTAATTTGGTTTTAATTGAAATATTTCACTGTCCCTCTAAGACTGATCACCTTACTTTCCTTTGTAATAAATGATCGAGATTCGTGGCATTAAGTTTAACGATGCACTGCTCTTTGCACCATCAGGAGTTGATAAGGGTTTGATGATGATGATTAACATAATTTCTAAAATAATATTAATTTGTCTTGGGCGTGAGCTATCGAGATTGTTTTTTTTCAATTTATTTTATTTGTTTCTCTATCATATTTTCTTCAATTATATTTTCATTACATTATTTTATATCTAACTTGTATATTCTAAAAACGAATTCCGTAAAACCGTAATGGCGTTTATATAAAATAAATTTCTTCCCATATTTCCTCCTTCAAAGTGTTATCCATCTTTGTTGTAATATTTTCATCTTCATAACTCTCTAGAGGGTTAAAGACTTCAGTCATTGTGCACAAAAAAATGTCAAACTCAAAATATTATTTATGTAATGAACTGGTCAAAAAAGAATTCTAGTATTTAAATCTAAAAATACTTATAAGCTTTACCTAGCATGTAAGTAATTCGGTAAAATGAATTTTATCACACTCAAAAAAGGTGTTAACAAATATCAAACATCGGAAAATTTTAGAAATGGTTCAATTGTTGGCAGAATGGTGAATTTCACAAGGTGTTTCTTCGTCAGGACACTAATTACATTATCATGCAATTCCCATTAAACATTAATGTGCGTAGTGATATTTGTATGTTGGTATAATTTGTGTCCTGATGAAGAGACGGGCACTTCTTGAAACTGGTAGACATAAAAAAGTCGGTAAGTAGTTATAAACAATGATTTACCAACTTTTTTCCTCAAAAAAGTTTACCTGAAAATACGGTAAAATTAAGTATTGCGTATTTAAAAAACTAATAGGTGTATTATAAAGAAACCTTTTTGAGTCATAGATTTTTAATTAAAGTGTAGATAAATATTGTCAAAACAAAATTGAAAGTAGATAAATGTTCAAATTAAAGCGCAATTAAAATAATATCAATAAATTTATTAAGGTCTGATTCCTGTATAGTCATTAAATTCAACAAAATATGTGTACCGTAATGCAATTAAAAGCTGAGGTTTGAATCACTGTAAGACCACAGTGATTTTAATCTTGTTAACGATTCTAAAATTAGTAAGTAAGTTGCGAGTGTTGAATAGAGATTAAATTTCGGTCTTTGAACTAAATCACCACATAGAATACGCATCTCTAAGACTACATCGTTTCTGAATAGAATCACTAACGGAGTATTATTGAAGTGACAATCGTTTAACCAATTTCAATAATTTCACCATTGTAACTAAATATCAAAGCATATTCTCGGTAAGTTACATCTGTTCTCGTCAAAGTAAGGTTATTTAGTGTTTTAAAAAAACGAATTGTTTGTCAACTCTTGAGTGGCTCTTATGTTACATTAGATACAATATTATAGTCTACATAAGATAAGAGTACAATACTTGATATATCTATCTCATTTATTTAAATAATAATCATAGATTATTAACACAAATAACAATAACCTTTTCTACTATATAAACACTTGGGTAATAGATTTCTCTGGATCATTTCTAGTCTGCCTAACCAGGTACAAACCGTTTTAAGGCAGAAATTTTTATGCAAAAATTAACAATTACATTACTACCCACTAATTAATATACTATACAATTATGCAATATTAATTTATTAGGAATTTATTTTGAGTAAATTTTCCAATTTTTCTCGACCTAAATCCAGTAACTACAGTAGGGCCAATTTAATAGGTCACATTTGACACTTCATCAAAATTCAACAACATAACCTTGTAAGAGCAGTAATAAAATATTATTTATTTTTTCGACTTTAGAACTGCACAATTGCTTAACTTTTCTCAATTACGATTACATATTTATCGTAATAATGACAAAAGAATGTAATTTTACGATTCACTTTCACTAATAAACCATTCTAAACATAATAACCTTTTTCTGTTCTAAACGTCGTTACAATGTTGCATCAGTGAACCCTTTTTCTTTTTAAACACTAGGGATGTTACCCAGAAAAATCGAATGTTGATAATTTTGTTAAATTATGTACTTATCTCATTTTGTTCCTTTAATTTACGATAGAACTTAATAATGGGACGGGGATTTGACTTATGATTTTAAAAAGGAAATTACAGTACCTATAAGCACTTTTTCATAGTAACTAGATTCAATTCACATATATTATGTTTGAAGTCCGAATCGATTCATTAACTTTAATCGATGTTTTTAAGCAGGTCACCTCACTATGAAGCTGTAACCGACAAATGTCAAATGTGACCTATTAAATTGGCCCTACTATAGTTTGACTTCTGGTAGTGTGGGAGTGTTCTTTTTGGAATTTCATAGAAGAATTTACATGCACAAACATTATTATTCAAAAAATCTGTAATTGTCTCATACCTAAAATCTCGAATTCCTTAAATAACTTGACGCTGGGGTACCTGACGGGCTTTGACTTTATATTTTTCTTAATCTTCAAATGGATATTTTTATACCGGATTTGGAAAGAACAATTCACAGTTGTATTCTTTAAATGAATACGAAAAAGATTATCTTTGCTTTGCAAATAATAATTATACGTTTGAAAATGTTGCCAATAGAACAATAAATTTGTATTACTGAAAAAAAAAAACACGATGATTGAACTTGTAACAAAGAAAACAGACGCTGTTCTATGAGCATTATATGAAAGAGACAGAAACACAAGAAGAAATTCGTTCAATCAGTCGGTTATTGGCAACGAGTGGAAGTGAACGTTGTTAAATGATCGGCGTATTTATGATTTTTAATTCATTTTTGTATAACAGGCTACACTTATATTATATTTTTTATAAATAATGGAATAATAATTGTTTAACGGTATGTTTCTGTGTTTTTGTTTTCTAATGCCTGAACTTCAGAAAATTCTGTATTTTACTAGAAGTAACTTGATCTTACATCACCGTGTGTAAATATTTTTTTCAGCTTAGGCTTTTAAGAGTTAGAAAAATGTCAAGCTAAAGAAAAAAAATATGTTACGTATTATCATTGGTACGATTTTTTCAATTTTAAAAATACCCAAAATTACACCGAAACAAAGACATTGAAAATTCTCCAAAAATTATACAAACCAACCAACATGTTGCTTATTCATACACGTAAAAATTAAGGCTATAATGCCATATCACTCTGTTTTAGCAAACAAATCTCTTTTCCTCTGCATTCGTACATCTTCTCATAAACGCCAGCCAAATATTTCGATTTTTGACATATTAATCCTAAAATATTATTTGGATTTGATCATTTCTTGTCTTTCTCGGTCTTTCTGGTTGTCTACATCTATCAACATTCGCATCCATAATCTCTTTAGCCATTATTTGACTGTTCATTCGTTCAATACATCCAAACCAACGCAGAACCGCATTTTTTATTTTTTTCCATTCAAGCTAAGAGATCGTATTCTGACAGCATTCTCCCTACTGTCATTCTTGTTTTTTTGATGCCATACTTTGCTTTCATACAAATGGATTGACATTTTATTTTTTTTATTGAGTAGACAAATATTATTTCCAAAATACATTAACAATTATTAATTAATTTAATCTGCACATGAATCGAATTTGATTTGTTTTTTTTAAATATTTTTTTAAATGTTTAAAATTAAGCTTGAGATTTTTCGTGGTTTGGAATTTTTTTTACAAGTCAACATTTAGAACAATAAATTGAAATTTGCTTCAACGTAAACTATCAATATTATGTATCAAAATATAAACTTATTTAACGTATATTCATACTATACCAGACAGCCTATAACGTACCGGAAGATAGGGTCAGGATGTAAATTGAAGTAGGCCTTGAATGATATCGTATCCTGACGTCACATCCGGTTAGACCTACATCTAAAAGCCGCCTTCATTACAGACTACCCTTCAATAATCTGTTTACAAACCCTTCAACAGAGATTACATATCAAACGAAGACAATTGAATACTTTTTTACTAAAATGAATCTAATTATGCGTGTATTAATTGTGTAACCTCTTGTTGAAATAACAAATTTAGTGAAGTACTAGGTACGTCGTTTCTATAGAAAACATAGAAACTCACGTACAATATTATTTTATTTTATTATTACTTATAACAAAAAACTTAAGAAAGTTCGGTAAATAATTAATAAATGAGATATATAAAATTCCGCAGGTGTCTATCTCCAATCCAATATAAATACTTCATATCTAAGAACAGTAGTGCCTTTCCTACAATATTATAGATGTCGCTTGTTTTGTTAATCGTTTCATTATTTATAGTTAACCAACAAACGCATAAGAATGTAATTTTCTTAAGATCAAGAAATAGAATGATTGTAATGGCATCTACGCAAGTCCATCAATGAATAAAGTGATTGGTTCCTAGTCTCTATTTTTATTTTATTTTTATTCATTTACACTTTATCAATATCTATTTGTTGCTTTACTGTGAGAACCCCAACTTCTTAATGTATTATTTCTGCATAAGAATACAATTTTTTTTAGTATTATATTCATTGCATTATTCACAGAATTTCAATGTCTTTGTTTTTTGCTTTATTACAAGAAAAAAATATTGATGAACATGGTACGTATATCATCATCATCATCATCATTACTCCCTTTCCGCACCTAATGCTGCATTAGGCACTGCATTGGTACACCAATAGCAGCTTATCTTGATCATTTTTGTTACACGAAGGTAAGATGATCATTCTTACGCTTCAGGTACAAGTCCAAGCACAATTAAATATTCTAGTGTAAAAACACTGTTTTAAATAAATTTCATATCAACCGTAGACAAACGCGCTGACCATTACACCACGAGGCTGATAAAATTATATTTGAGTATAAGGAAAACTGGCATTATGCTCTGGCAAAAAGTACCTGGTCAGTACCGTGCGAAGGAACTGATAAAAGGGTACTCGCAAAGGTTTGCTTTCGACCTAATAAAGCTCAGCCGAAATCAAGTGAGGCGTATAATTATTATAATGGATGACTTATATAGTCCCATTTTCGTAATAAAATACCTCAAGGGCGCTTTACATAGTAATTATCACCAGAGGATTATCACCAGAGCCCGCCCAGGGCACTGCAGATTGAACAAACACCTTGCTAGAATGAACCTTTCCGAAACTTCTAGATGTAGGTTCTGCAGTGCAGATGAGGAAACACCTATTAACATTTTATATGAATGTGATGCTTTACATCATAAAAAGAGCCTCATTCTCAGGGGACCTCTGGTTAAACCTGAGGATGTTAAAGACCTCGCCCCTTGCCTAATAGCCCGATACTTAACGGATCTGGGCTTAGAGGGGGAGATTTAGCAAAATGTTAACTCTCGCCTTCCACACAGCAGCCAGGCTCTTTATAGACTTTGGCTTGGAGGGCCAGAACTATTCACGGGGATCCGACACAATAGATCTTCAGTGACGTCGCAGTGACGCCAGGAGCTTGAATAGCACTGACCGCTACTTTTAAGAATAAGAATAAAAATAAGAATAATGAAAGCTGACAAAAAAAACAGTGTCTTTCAAACAATTTTTAAATATTTAAAGGTGTGCATTTACTGTGTGTTATCTTGATGTACAAAATAATTTTTAAAAGTTGTCATTTTACAAGATTAATTTCTTGCACTCTTTTTTTTAATGAATATGTCTACATACTCGTACTTTGTAAGTTTATAAAACGTATTTTTATGTTTTCATCATATTTACAATTAATGTGCTGAAATAAACGTCTTGCATAAATGTCACATAGTTTTTAAGTTTTTTAAAAAAGGCTTACCTTGCGTTTCCCTGTAAAACTTCTGCATTTAAGGAAATTCCCAATCACTTGTTCTATTATTTTTGAATCTGAATCTCTCGTGTTTCTCTTAACAATAATATAATAACACTTTTTTGACAAAAAAAATATGTTTTTATATGTGGCGCTTACACTTGTTTCGTTGACGTTGACGTTCACCTTTGATAAATAAGCCGTGATCGATTAAAAAAAAAAAATGTTTTTGACGCATCGCGTATTGAAAATTTACATATTGATAGAATTTACGGATAAAACGCATAGTACAAAATATTTTTTCTTATTATATTTTGATTTTTATATCACAAATAAATAAAATTGCATAAGGTAATTATTTTTCTTTACACTTATAACAATTTTTAATTTCACTTTGTAACACTTCCGAGATTTAACAATATGATTATTATTGTGGAACGATAATAAAAAAAGCATCTGAATTTTCTTTGGCAGTTATATGGTGCAATGGCTAAGACGTACAGGATTTTCAGATTTGATATCAGACCATGTCACAATTACATTTTATAAAGCCTGGGTGGTTGCATTTACCAACTGCTCACGATAATAAATATACTTTATTTATAAAAAACGCAAAGGGAATTTTATTTTAATATTTATTATAAATTTCACTTATTGAAGACACACTTTTTAACACTTCGATTTTGCAAATTATTATGCAATTTAAAAAAACTCTGTTGAATTTAATAAAATTTGGCAGAAACGTGGTGTAAAGGCTAGGACGATACCTCGTTCACGTTTGTTTATTCAGGGTTTGATTTCCGACAAATTAAAAAATTCTCAAATAACACAAACACTTTGCACTGGATAATTTAATCACTGTATCTCAAAATGTTAATTGTGAATATTAAACAATTTATTTTTGAAAAGAAAAATTGCCACCCCTTTGCACCACGTTTATAGGAACTTTGGCAACTAGATTATTTTTTCTTAATTAAATTTTAAAATAAATAGCAAAAACACTAACTTTTTGTTAAAAACTTTGCAAAATATGTTATTTTTAATGCGTGTGCTTCGCGATTGAATTTCGAAAACGAACTGGCGGTGGTGGCATTTTCAAGTCTTGTATACCTTTGAACACGTGAGTGAATTTCACAACATTATTTAAGAAAATGCAACAATAAGTTGTTTTGACGCTCTCTCAAATAAAATTTATTATTATTATCGTTCTTATGAAATTATCGCTGAACATTTCTATGTACATGAGTAGTTTTTGTTTACGCTTTTTATACCATAAAATGAGATGTCTAGAGGAAGCAAAACAAAGCGAAAAATGACTCATTTTCTTGCACCCGTATTCATAATGCCAACGTATGAAATATCGATTAAAATTTACATTATGATAACTCGAATATGAGCATTACGCTTTAAATAATATTATTTTTCAAATGAAATTACAGTACTGCGTAATATCAACTAAGTAATAAATCACTTCGTTTATTTTTACCCCTCTTCACGTCTGATGGTGCAAAGGACACTGTATTGTTACACAAATTGCAGCGCATTTCCATAGTGTATTAATACAGGTAAGATTATTAGTCTTTCGCTTCATAAATCATGCCCAAGACTGTCGAATTGATTTGATTGATTTATGTTACACCTTTAAAATTAGAACTTGCGTATCTTAAACTCAGTGAGTATTTGAACCCGAGACATACATGAGGTTCCAAGTTTGATTCCCGGTAAAAACAAAGTTCCAAGTTATTTTTAATATTTTTTCACAACAGCAAATATTAGTTTAATTATTTTTTTATTTTGACAGTCGAATACATTTTTTATTGTATCTGTTAATAACTTTTTTGTTTGAAAAAAATAAATTGATTATTTAATAATATTTTCAGTTTGTCTAAATGTTCGTAGACAGAGACAGACTTTAACCTCCTGAGGAATTATTAAAAGTAACATATTGCAACAGAGATATATAACACCTTAGGTATGACCATATGTAAATCTAGGCATTAACAGGGCTGATAACCTGTGGACCAGGGATGGAGAATACCTTAAATGAGGGAATAGAGAAGTCTAGGCTCTTACAAGGCTTATGACCTATCATTGGGTGGTTTAAGTGGCCACTTTTTAATAAATCAATATTTCAGATTAACCACGTTGGAAATTGAATTGTAAATCTCTTGTCATCATTTTCACCTTAGTGGTGAAAAGAGCACTTCATTGGTAGACTAAATGCGGCGTATTTAAGTCATCTTTTAGATGAAGGCAGGCAAATTTATCCTTCACTAGGTGCCAGGCCAGGTTCATTGAAATATTGCAGTTTAAACAATATTTTTTTCATTTATTAATAACATTATTCATACATTTATTAGAGACGGCGACACAGTTTATCGCGACACAATCAAGAACGACCCATGCCTGTGAACTTGCCCCAAATCGCTAGAAATTTCGTATTGAGTCGGGGCACTTATAATGCACTCAAAACCATATATACATATACAAGTATATTCTCATATACATATTGATATTTTGTTTCGTTTTTTCAAATAAATGTTTCACGTCCAACCTGTCAGGTTACTTTTATTTTATCCCCCCAATGTCCAGATTAGATTGATAAATTCTTCATATGACTTGGAATTCTTTGAGATAGATCTTCTGGATTTTTGTAGATCTCTACGCCATTAAAACAGCGTGGGACGAAGATGGATTGACATTGTTTAGCTCGAAGTCTCATATGTTTTTTGTTTTAATAAAAATATTTTACACCATTATTGTATTGCCCTTACTTGTCTTTGCTACATTGTTTTATGTTATTTTTGTTTAGTTTCTTGTATATGTAATGTTTCTTCATGCAACTGTTGTAAATGGCTAAGGCCGTACATATAATAAATAAATAAACAAAAAAATCCCACGTAGGCGGCGTGTGCGTGGGTATACTAAACGATATAAACGATTTAAAAACATATAAAAGAGACATTTAAAATAAAAATGAAAAGTTGCATTCGAGTTTTTTTTATCCTTAAATCTTCTGATTACAATAATAATTGTAATAAGAAATATTTTTAGAAAAATGTTTTTGTGAAATTTTAGTAAAAATGAATGCCACTGTGCGTCATTTAACTAATTTGATATAATACATTTATCAGTTATTTTTCAAGTAACAATTATATTTTAAGTGTCTTAAATAGGTAAACTTTTGTATTAACTCGGCAAAAGAATTATTTTTTATGCATCATTTATTTACAAGTAAAACGCGGGCGCTACCATGTCCGACTTAAGGATGAATATTTATATTTAAGGGTTGCGTGGTGGAATATATAATTTGATAGAACCTTCAAACATTATACTCGGAATATATTATTTTCACCCACATAAATATACCTCTACGAATTTAACAATCTTTATTTCGATTTCCTTTCGTGCAAAATGACAATTATTTCAGATTGGTGTAAAATCGTTTCTCTCTACTATTTGAACTATTTATATCCATCATCCATAAATAATTGTGGTATTTTTTAATATTTGTATATTTTAAAATCATATTTTTTTCGTTTTTTTTTTTGTTATTGTTTCACTTCCATTAGATTATAGAACACTGTGTTTAGGCGCCAATATTTGAATTTTTACTATGAAATGTTTGACGTGGCAGTCAAATGTCAAAGTTGCCAATGAAATCAATTTTTGAACTAGGTAATAATTTATAATTTTAATAATTTTCTAAAACTGAGAATAAGTTTTACTTTGATGCAATTTTTCCGGACAATTTGACAACATTTTAATGGTGGGCGGGGACATTTATATTTTTTTTATTGGGTAAACAAACATTGTGTACAGAAATATTGACCATTTATTTGTATATGGGTGTAGGATACTTATGCGTTCACTAAAAAAAAAATCACACTAAAGACAATACTTTGAATTATGTTAAATTTAACAAATTTAAAAGATAAGAAATGAAAAAATATAAATATAATAATAAAAAAATAAACTTATATATGCTTCTCTCAATATTTTCATAATTTCTGACTAAAATTTACGAACATTATCATAAAAAATATCAGCCTCGGTAAATTTATTGTTATATTGCTCGCAAATTATTTGAAATAGTTTGTTGACGCTTTGTCTGTGTAAAACGGAAGGTTTTGTCTTATCGGTCTAAATGGCGCACGGAATGAAAGTCTTTCAAGAAGATTAGGGGAATCAATTTTATTATAAATAAATTTGTATTAAAATAACTGGTCTAACATAATTCTCCGATTTTTAAGAGAGTATACTCCATGGTTCTGCATACTTTTAGCACTATTAGAGAAATAATGTTTAACCGGTATTCGGCCTGTTTGAAGAATTTTCATTTGACCCTTTCTAGTGTATTAATACTTACATTTGTTCTCGTCGCGAACCCCTGACAATGGGATCACACTCATAATGATGTGATCACAGCAGATAACGAGATAATGAAAGGCGAGTTTCTGGCGTCTTCAAACAAGAACCAACCAGCTAAGGGAAGGTAACCCCGACAAAAAAATTCACCAGAGAAGGCAATGGGAAACCACTTTGGTCATTTTTAGCATTTTTAGAGTAGCGCAGGACCAATATGCTTTCGGTGTAGTGATCGCCAACATCGGGGGGACTTAACAATGCACCGCAAGAAGAAGAAGCCTAATATTATAGTTAGGTGACCAAATAGGAGTACAGTATTCTAGCTGGTATATTATCATAAGAACATTGTATTTTAACAATCTTAATTTTTTAAAATTATATATATATACATATATTTGGACTCCTGTATTAAGTAGCCTAACGTGTCATGTACAAGGCTAAGGTACTCGGAAAAAATTGTTTTTGTTTGTTTTGGAAATGGGATGTTCGATTACTGATTTTGGTTTATTACCTTTATGAGTCCAATCACCATTGTTGCAAAGTTCAAGAACAATGGCGCGCGATAACTACTTTTAACTACAGTGTGAATATTTGTTAAGGATATTCCATCTTTCCTGCATTTTGCTTCAAGATGATGGCTTTGTTAACTGAAAAATGGGCACTGAAATAACAGATGTTTGATACTTCGTGAAGAAATACCATCGCGTGGATAATAGTCATCATTCCTTAATTTAAACCTATATAAGTAACTTCTCATAGCTCCGTGTCCGGTAAAAATTTGGGCCGTTTCGAAAGTACTTTGGTGATGATGACGAAAGTTTGCTGCAACATTTAATTTATTACAACAGAAATAAATAATAATTTTGAGAAAGTAATCTGAAAGTCTTTGCATTTACCAGGCTTATCATTTGGTATTGACTGACTTAATCGAGTGGGTATCTTACACACTGTGTTACTTTTACCAAAATAATATTTTTGAAAAATACTCTTTGTTAATTCAAATGCATGGTCGACACTGGAAACATTTTGTTTTTAAGTTAATTTGGCTATTTTAACCCTGTTTAAGATACCTAGAACAAGTTGTAGGTACACAAATATACCACCAGAATACGAGCACTTATTTTCTTTAATATTGTGTCTTAATATTACGTCAGACTAACATATTAACATAAAGTGGTAGATCAGTTTTTTACTCAGCTTTTTCAAACGCAATATGTTTATTGTCTTTTTAAAAACAACACATTTTACTAAGTTTGCGAGACGTAAATCGGCACAAAATATGTATTCTTTAAAGATTTAAGTGACCACTTTGTAACATTTACCATTCTGCCTATGTTTGAACATCCATCAATTTTTTCATTTGTTGATATATGTGTTGTATTTTTCAAGCGTTGCACTTAATATTAATCTTTGAACTGTTTTTTTTTATTTATTTTGCATTACAACAGGCCAGATGGACTAATTAAAGTTGTGAACAGAAAGCCCAGGCTTGAGAAAAATCTAATTGTTTTTTTTGTAGAAAAAACAAATTATCGAACCTGGAACCTTCAGTGCGTGAGTCAAGCGTCTTAACCACTACACCATGGAGGTATGCGGGGTACTTTGAAACGAGCGAAGCTACATGCATGATTATGGAATTAATCTTTTAGTGGCTTGTATGAAGTTGGAGTTAAGCAATTTTTTAAATAATGGTAATAATAATCTTTATTCGCTGATTTTATTAACTTTATCAAAAATACTTTAGTTGAAACATACTTAAGTAACTAAATTGCATACAAATAAACACAGTTTTTGCTACCATTCGTGTTTGCAATATGGTCAGGAGGACGATTTTTATTTTATTTATTTATTTAACACTTTATATGCATATATAATTTTTATATAAATAACGGCGGGCATATTGCCTTAAAGTAATTTTTTCCTACCTACTTAAACCGTCCAGTTTGAGAAAATTACAAGTACATGAACAGATTATAGGTAATTACGCAGAATCTTATATTTGTATACAAAAATTTGAAATAAAAATTGAATGAAAAAGTTCAATTTACTATGAAGAGAGAAGAGGAGAGTTGATGGGAAGGAAGGAAGAAGAAGAAGATTCAAGCATTTAGAAAGTGACACTTTAATATTGATTTAAATGCAAATAAAAAGAATGCGTCTCTTAGTTAAGTAGATAGATTATTCCACAATCAAGCAGCTACTACTGTGAAAGGAGGCTAGAGCAAATTAGAGCGGAGAACAGGTATTAAAAGGGTTTTCTTGTTACTTGAGCGAAGATTTAGTCCATGTCATGAGAGGTTGAAAGAGCTCTCTCAGATAAACATAAACAATATCCGACATATAATTTGCCAAACTAGAAGTGAAAGTGGCAATGAAAGTAGTAATAATATTTCATTAAAATCCCGGATTAATAAATTGATTTTTTTAAAAGAGTAACTCTTTTATTGACAAATAAAAACGTTGCTTTTTAGTACGAAAAAAACTGTTACGAAGACCCAATGTCTTGAGAACTGCTTTCGGGGATATATGAAAAAATCATTCCCTTCTATGTATCAACCAAGGTATATTATAGATACACAATTCTTCTTATTATCCATACAGAGCTTTTCCAACCTCTGTCACAGCATAGACTATCTTTTCGTTCTAGTAACGAAAGCACCCTTTCAATACCCATTGACCGCTCCATTTTTTTGCCTGCTATTTTACATTAGTAGCTGCTTTATTATAGAATAATCTACCCACTAATGTCAGAGATGCTCCGCCCCTTCTTAATAAACATTCAAATCACGTATGAAATGTCACTTCCGGAATATTCGAGTTTTCGCTTTCTCCTTCCACTTTCCTTCCCTTAACCCCCTATTCTCTTCAAAGTATAGTGTCGATATTCAGTAAATGTTTATCATGAAAATATTAAAATATACTCACAGTATGTTCATAGAGTATATCACTGATTTTCTCAAATTGAACGGTTTGGGTATGTTGAAAAAAATTAAGGAATTATTAAATTCATCAACATCATCATCATTCCCTTTCCGCACCTAATGGTGCATAGTTTTACACCAATGTTTATTTTACCATTTGTTTTGTACTATTTTTTTTGCACCACAACAGGTCAGGAGGCCCAATTACAGTAATGAATTACATCACAGAACACTCAGGCTCGAGAAAAATCACAGTTATTTTTTGTATTCTTACCGGGAATCGAACCCAGAACCTTCCGAGTGTGAGTCAAGCATTGACCACTACACCACGGAGGCCGCCACTGTAAATCCCATATACCCATGAAACAAATTTAAATTAAACAAGCACGAGCTAGGAATTGATTGTCGTGTTAATAAGTGTGCTTTGATTACATTATAAGCTTTCTGTTGAGCTTTTGGTATCAAACTACTTTGTATAACTTACACAAACATATACGATTACGCATTCAATTAAACCTTTGATAACTCAACACCAATATAGCTTAATTAGTAATCATGTTTATTATTTTCCAATTTCCGCCAGAACACAAAATTGTTAACTACCTATTTATTATTGTAGGTTTAGAAATAAATTGATTGATTGGTGATTAATAACAGACACACACAATAATTTAATTGCAATTTTTACGACATATTTGATAAACATGATCATTAAATTACAATATAAAATCTGATGTTGTTCATTAAATCAGCATTCACTTCATTCATCTAAATGATGAATTATGTATCATTAGTATTTAAGGCATTAACTGTGTGATCAGACATTTCACTAAATGCTATAATTTTTTTTTTGTAACCTCTTACAAAATATCTAATCAATTTTATGGTGACTTCAATAAAGATACAGAAGTTAAAATTTTACATACAAATAATAAATGGTTAAATGTAAATAATATGGAAATATTCGACACAAGCAAAGCTTTGAAATAAATGTTTCTTAGAACAATAATTAAACAACCTTTCAATTTAGACTGTTTTTGAAAAAAATATATATAAAACAAAGAAAAAAATACTAGATCAACAACTACACGTACTTTAAGTATTCAAGAGTGCTTCAACTCACACGGTCCCTAAATCATCGAACCACTCTCGAGTCTACTTTGCACTAACGAGTTATAAAGAATTCTCAATACTCGTGTATTACGAAAAACCCTGGTAGTACGCAAAACAAATCCTAACATTTTCAACAAACTACTACAAACTGTTTCGATCTCATCATGAAATATCAGGGAACTCACAAAAGTGATGACTAGATTTTTAACCTTTGAAGTCCGCATAAGATTCTGATTATTCATTTTATAGCGGAAAAAAAGGGTTTTGTGGGCCCCAGTGAAAGACATAACTGATTATCTTGAAATATTGAACAATTATTTATATCGTCTTCCCAATTCAGAATTGTTTATTATTTCCGCCCATATAGTACAAAAATCATCCAATCCTCAAAAATAGCTTAAAGTCATCCAGAACTAATAAAAAACGTGAATTGGTTACTAATTTTTTAATATTATTGATAAAAATAGAGAACAGCAATGGGCCCAGGTTGGATCCCTGGGGGACATCTGAGTAAGTACTAAAAAAAAATTTTATGCAAATAAGCCATGAAAAACGTATTAATTACATATTTTAAACCTTAAATTAGACTTATAAAAGGCAAAACCGTTTTACTTCATCAGCTATGAATGTTAAAATGTTTCCATTCTTTTCATCTGTAAGGAATAAAGACGTGAATTTTCTTACAAAATAGCGTTCATTTACACCTTTTGTTTGCTTAACATTCTTTTTTTCCCCATTTCATACACGTGTAGAGTATTGTGTACAATAGTGTACATCGCATTATATACTTGCAAGGGGAATGAAATGGCTCAAAGCTTTCAAAAGGGCGCTTAACTTTCCAGTTATATTAATCTTGGTTCAAAGTTCTAAAACTTAACTACATTATTATCGTGATGTAGTTAACTAAACAATTTAATTACGGTTTTCGGGAAATAACTGATGTTGCTTTAAAAGCATTACTACAAACGAAGAATTCGTCAATGTTGACAAAGACGAATGTACTATATAACACTGCATGCCTTGATGCCCAAAGTCCCCTGACTCCATCAAACCAAGTCATCTAAAGGGTCGAGAGTTTTAAATACCTGGGATTATATGTAACGGAAAATGGCAGCTTTCAAAAATAACTGAGAGTGCGGCTAGAGATAGCAAGCGTCACATTCAATGGTATGAAGAATGTCTGGAGATTGGATATTATATCTCAGTGAAAACCAAATGCCACCTATATTTATTTATTTTATTTATTTATTTATTATTTCAGGTTGTACATAAAACTTTTTTTAATGTGAATACCTCACTGGGCACAACCCGTGTCGAGGCATTCATTTACATGATTTAATATATTATACTTATTGTGTTTAAAAAATGTATATAAAATATTACATATTCACATTTAAATCCACACAGATATATATGCATATATAATAGTAAGAGAGAAAAAAAAAAAAAGAAAGAAAAAGAAAACAACATTATATTATTAGTCCCGCTCACACATTAAACTAATGTGCAGACATTAGATCAAGTAACAAGCTACTGTCAGCTCCTGGTGGCCCAACATCCGCACAAATGCCAAATATACGAGTATATGACATATTCATAGAGACACTTTGTGGATACAAATACAAAACACGAAAAGCAAAAATAATTATATACTAACAAGTTTACTGCTTTGGTGAATATAACACCTGCATAACACCTATTCTCTTCTATGGATGCGAATCATGGCATCTCACTAGGGCCCAATACAGCAAAGTACTGATGTTTAAGAATAAGTGTCTCAAATGAATTTCGGGTGTGCAGTGGTTTGATTTCGTGCGTAATAAAGTAATAAGAGAACAGACGCAGCAAACTCTTGTTACAATTGTCACAAAGCGGAGGTGATACAGTTGACTTGGCCATCTACTGCGAATGTCTCCCAAGAGCCTTAACCACCTTGTTTACAAGGCATTAGGTTCAGGACTGCCGACTGTTCGTCGGCAGTTCATGTCAGAACTACGGAACGCGAACCTGACTTGGGAGGACGCACAGAAGCTGGCATCTGATATAGATGCCAGGAGGATCTTTGTAGACACCATACGCTCCAACTAGGGAGCGGACATGGAATGATGATGATTACAAAGTGAAAAAAAATCAAATGATGTTTCTACTCATTCTTATTTAATTTAATTTATTTCGGATACAAACTGATCAAAAATAGGTACAGGTGTCTCAAAATATATTTTTTTTATATATACTCCCTTCTTTTATTTGTGTTATGTCAAAACAATTGTGAATCAAATTTTATGTCATTTAAACAAATGCAACCCGTGACAACTAAATTTTTTTAAATTTTTTTGTTTTTTTTTATTTATTTATTTAGTTCTATGTAACATAGTCTAATATATATTTACAACACAATATTTACATCTATACTTATTCGAACATTATTTATCACTATTATACACTTAGTATCCTATATACACTTAGTATTTAAACATAGTCATTACTTGTTTGCTAAGGCGAGCGCACCCCCACGTGTATATGTGTTTATTAATTTAAGTATTTTCGTAAGTAAGCTAAATATAAAACTTTTTAAAAATAAAAAAAGTTTTTTGTGAAAATCACCTCAAAGGCGCTGTACAATAAATAAATAGCCCACTACGTCTTGCAGCTACAGAGCGCATAGACGGTTGGGATTCTTGTTCCTCGTCTCCAATTATGATATACAAGAGCTAGGTTACAGCACGTCTTGCAGCTACAGAGCGCATAGACAATAAGAAATCTAGCCCCTATTAACATTTTTTATTTTTTATTTGACAATAAAGCTTAGAGATTTAGTGATATTTAAAAAATATATATATAAAACAAATTTATATAAATAGAAGTTAGATAACAACAAGTCTTGCAGCTACTGAGCGCATAGACGGTTGGAATTCTAGACCTCATTTACTTAATTTGGATATTTGATAGTTAATAACATTTACTTATTGAAGCTAGATGACTAATCGTCTTGCAGCTACAAAGTGCATGGAAGAGCGAAATTCCGGTAAGTTAAAATTATTTAGCCTTCACACTAGGCAACGCCTGAAAATTTTATTTTTTCAATTTCTATACTTCTTCATGAACTAGGTGGATTTATCAACAATATTTTCAGTTTGTCCAAATTTTTGTAGACAAGGACTGGATTCGACTCCCTCGGGAGCTGTTTATATTAACATAAATGTTCTTAAATGTTCTTCATCTCTGTTGTAATATGTTAATATAAACAGCTCCCCAGGGAGTCGAATCCAGTCCTTGTCTTCGAAAATTTGGACAAACTCAAAATATTGTTGAAAAAAACTATTTTCTACTAGTTGTATTTTGCAAAAATATTAGGAGTAACAAATAATATCTAAAATGTCAAGGAGAAATACTGTGTTGAATTAAAATTAGTAAAAAAATCTTTTTTTTTTTAATGAAATATTTACGATCCCAAAAAAATAACGTTTAATTATTTTTCAATATTTTTTTAATGTTATTTTCTCAATATTGTTTTATTATTTATTTATTTATTCGTTTTACAGAAACAAACAGCGAACCATTATTAATTTCAATAATAAAGATACGATTTAAAGACAGTCCAGCAAAGTTTCTAACTAAAAATCGTACAAATTAATTTATGGCACATTTATAATATTAATTGTTATTTTTTCGCTCCTTACATGTTATTTTCCCCGTTTTTTACACATAGTATGCAAATTTTATTAATGTTAATTAATTTTTATACTAAATTTCATTGTGTCATTCAATAAAATATTAATATATAATTTTTGTTTAAATATATTGTTTATTTTATTTTATTTTTTTATCGCGTGATTTATAAGTAATTATTCATTAATGTTGTGTCAATTTTTTTTAATTCTGTGTGCATTTCATGTAAAATAATGTTATTTTTCTTAAATAAATCAAATCAAAACATGTTCTGAATTCGTGTATGGTTTTAGCATCCTGATTTAATATTCAAATAAATACATTTCTCTGCGTACAATTATTCATAAATAGGTATATTTTTTTGATATAATAACAAATAAAAAGAAAAAAATAATCACAATCATGAAATAAATGAATTCTTCCAGTATTTCTTCATAAGCCTACGTAACATGCACGTTACTAGAAAAAAACATTTGGAAAGAAACCAAAACAACAACAAAATAAAAGCAAATAGGAACTTGTAAATACAAAATATGATCCTCGTCAACAAATGCAAAATCCTCCTCTCAAAAATGCTTAACGAGTCTCTAAAGATATCAGTTCTCACAGTCACTTTGTGTAACTTTCGAATCGAGTAAAGATAAGTCTGCTTCGCTTCTCATAATCGATGGCTTTAATTCTATTTCTTGCAGAATAGAGGTAAATATCGGTTTTAAACGTATTTTTGCATTGCAATTTTCATTGTTTCTGGACTTCAATGGTATCTGAGGCGTATCTCGGCTTTTATGTGACAAACTTGTTCAAGTTACGCTAAAATTGGAGTGCCGAGTGTCATATGCACCACTGTGTCGGATAGGAAAATTATTATTAAAGACAAAATAATAACAACTCACACGTAGTTTTAGCGAAATTTGTTTACTCAATTAATCATCGAGTAATAAAGAAGTTGAAATGCAAGTAAATTATTTGTGCTTTGAAACTAACACGTTGTTAATCAAAAACTTTTTTGGTTTCAAACAGTTTTAATTAACAGAAAACACGCATAAAGGGGTGGTAGACATGTGTCGAAACAACGTGCCATGACTAAAAACTAAGGGATGTAATATGTACATTTGCTAAATAAGTGAAGTAACGCTTTTGAAGACTAACTCATTGAAAAATATAAAAATGACAACACGAGATATTTTTCTAATATGATCAATTTCAATCCGTTTGTTTACATGTTTGATTTTTTTATTGACCTTCAAACTAATTTATAATACTTTCCGTACGATATTTTTTAAAACAAAGTTTTTTAAATTGGTTTTAGGGTATCCATTTATAATCTCAACCGATTCTTCCTGTTTTTTTTCACCCGTTCATCTTTCATAAACATATTATTATAACGCCAACTCATGTTTTGTCTCGCCTGGTAAGTGATGGAATTATATG
This sequence comes from Micrasema longulum, assembly GCF_059751315.1. NCBI lineage: Eukaryota > Metazoa > Arthropoda > Insecta > Trichoptera > Brachycentridae > Micrasema > Micrasema longulum. Next base: position 41,571 of record NW_028278024.1, read on the forward strand.
CTTTTCTATGTTGATTATTAACTCAACATCAATATTGACCAGAACTTAGTGAAAACTAAAACATTTGGGTTTGTTTCTACTATTGTTGATATTTTATAAGGTAATTCAACAAATATACATACTAGATGTAGTGTACAAATGTAGTGTACTTATAAACTAAGATTTATTTTCAAGAGATTATTCGCAAAAGTTGGGAGAGTATCATGAAAAATTACAATTTAGTTTTTTCGGCAGTAGGTATATATTATTTTCCCGACGCATGTGGGCCATAGGTATGTAGCATGTTGAACTACTTGAAAACAAAGCTGTTTTATTTTACTGAAATGCATTAGCAAACCTAATAGTTGGCATTTTAACTTTGCTGTTTCTTTAAGCTAAACTTCCAAAAAATACTCCGAAACTCTTGACTAGTGTTTTATTTAAAAGGAAAGTTCAAAAATGTTTCTAGCGTAAATTTTCAAACAGCTGTACATAATTTTTTTTTGTAAGAAGGAATTATACATAAGCAGAAACGTGTAAAGTATTTTTATTAATAACGTATGAAAATGTATTTTTTTATCTAATCACTTTATTATTCCATAAACATTTGTCAATGATAACATTAATAACCAAAAAATATTGTGTTTTTAATACAAATAAAAAATAAACAGTACCTAGGTAGTACATTAAAAAATCATTTTGGTTGAGTGCGTTTTTAACTTCAGTTTGGCGTAAAAAATTAAAAGAGTTGTAAATAACTCACTATTTGAAAATGTATATTTAGTTGGAGTAGAGTGGGGTTCAAACCTTGGACCTCTGATTTATAAGTCCACTACGCAAGCAAAATCTATTTTAAAAGTTATTCCACTAAAAAAAATCGAATTGGTAGGCATTTAATAAATTAAAACAATAATTTGATATATTTTTTAGTGAGATTTTATCACTCTTTTATTGAAATACCCATTAATAAAAGACTAAGTCATAAATTTCAAAGTAGGCTTCTTTTCTTTCATTTTTATTTGAAAACTTGCAGAAACTACTTCATGCATAATGTATGATTGTAATGTGTTCCAGTAAGTTCACACCACACATTCTCATTTTGTCTACTGTTAAGATCGAAGGATCTAAACCTTTGTTTCGATTGAATCCCAGCTTACTTAATATTGAAATTTCTTAAACCTATTACTGTTATCGACTATATTTTATGTTTGTCCAAATGTTTGTAGGCAAATACTTGATTTTATCCCCCAGGGAGTGATTGAGATTAACATTTTACAACAGAGATAGAGAACATTTAAGATAAGAAAATATGAAAGTCTGGGCATTTGCAAGGCTCATAAATAGATATAGGCAGATTTAAGTGGCCCTTTTATGCACCGTACAACATTCTCCATATTGCATTTGTTTGAACGTTTGTTTTTCATAAAATCATCCAGCGGTTCATTTTTTTAGATAATCTCTGAAACGTTTATTGATGTGGTTAAGATTTATCTGACTGAATTATTTAATAATAATAAAAAAATTAAATCTAACCTTAAATAAAAGTAAAAATTTAGACATATTCGAAATACGTTTGACGAATACAACTTGATTCAAATTCAAATTTAAATATTTATTCACAAAGTAACATAACAAATAACAAAGGATTTAAGACGTTAAATTAGAACTTTATATCAAACCAAGAACCCTTTAGCAATGGTTCGACATTATTAAGGTATAATACTCTCTAATAGCAAGAGTATTTGCTTCTTAAACATAGTTTCACTAATGTGAAAGATGTCAATCTCCAAAGTGATAATGTTCAGCTGCTTGACTTGCTTAATAATTCAATGGTGTGAAAAAATAACAAAAGGGTTGTTTAGTTTATGAGAAATATTTTGAGCATTTCCAAATTTTTGTAGAAAGTCTGTATTTCACTCCTAAAAGTGCTGTATATTTGACTTTCTAAACTTATTTTTTTATGCTAAAAATAACTACACAAAATCTGAAAATCTTTCAAATTGTTCTGGGTACTTCTTTTTAAAAAGGCATTCACTTTTTCGGTCGAGTTTGCAGGAAAATTCAGAACAATGGGTCTTTTGAATATCAAGAGGCATAAACGTACACGAAACAATAAAAATGGTGACTTGCATCTAAAAAAAGAATACGACTTCAAATATAAGACCATTATTCCTCCTACCCGCTCTTCGTAATCATGTTTTAAAAATCATCATAGTTAACAAATTACTCTTTATTAAGCACATTTCTGAATGTATGAATAAAAATAATAAGCTGTTCTTATACAAAAACGCGTTGAACTACAACACCACACTCGAACTAATACAATCAGGAAGTTCAGCGGTATTTCTAGTTTTTTTTAATTTATTATTGGGCTGTTTAACTAAGCTATTTTTTTTTAATTTTTCAGTATCGTATCATCAGCGTGATGAATTTTTTTATTTCTGAAATTATTCCTTGTGTGACGTTTTCTCAAGTTCTCTTCCGCTTCTTCTCGGTCAGTTTTACCAATTAGTCCGTTGACGGTAGATAAAACAGAAAACCTCCACAACTCTTCGATCATTTTTTGATTCATATGTGCTAATGATGTCGTTCAAAGCAGTTCGTTTTTATTAAAATGATTTTGAATATTTTTTTTCTACATTTTCAAGAAACTTTGCTGTTGCTCACATATTTACCGTGCCTAAGATAATGTTTTTTTGTATCCAATTTCTCGTAGGGCTGGAATTTTTTATTGAGGTTAAGTTGAGCTTTGCTATTTTATTTAATACATAACTAAAAATCAAAAGAAAAAAAAAGTTATGAAAAAATGATAGAATTAATAAATAATGAGGTACATGTCTAATCGCTGGTTTCCAGATTAAAAAAACTGTGTCGTGTATTCTGCTTACTTAGGAACATCTTAGACATTATCACTCTCAGAACTGAGTATTTTTTTTATTTTCTCGTCAGTAGCTACTTATGGTAAAGTGGGCTGGATTGGTTGCACGGCTATTAAATGCATAAAAAAATACATGTGGTTATGTTTTGATCCTTAATGGCCTTCAATTTTCCCAGCTGAGAGATTGTTTTAATTTATGAAGGTACTGGACATTTTTTTAAAAAGAGCTTTGACACATTTTTGGTCAAGAGAAGATTGCATCAGAATGCTGGTACGAGGGTTTCTTGTAATTTGAATTATTTCATACCAAGAACACGTACTTATTTTGTTCAGATAAATTTCTCTTTCGTGGCCCCCAGAGTATTTAGTGTCCTGGATGAACACATCAAATCCAAAATGAAAATCATTTTAAGGAGAAGTTAACAAGTTTGAATTCTAAAAAAGAGACCACTGCTGCAGCGAGAAATTGAGTAGATTTATATGCTATTAAGCGAGCTATCTAGATATTTATTAAAATGTCTGTTTATATAATATTTTTTTTATTTTTGCTTCTCTTTGAAAATTTCTATTTTTCTATTTCTATTTCTTTGCACCACAACAGGCCAGGAGGCCCAATTACAGTTGTGAATTACATCACAGAACACCCAGGCTTGAGAAAAATCACTTTTTTTTTTTTTTGTGTTCTCTCCGGGAATCGAACCCGAAACCTTCAGTTTGTGAGTCAATCATCGTGACCACTACACCACGGAGGCCGCCATGCATGCTTGCACTTTGTATAATGTTTTATCTTTAGAAAACGCGACAAATAGAGTCACCCATGCGGATAAAAACCGTTCTATATTTATTAACCATGAAGTTAGCTATATTTTACAGCAAAACAACGGGCCGTAGATAGTCAGGTCGAGAATTTTAAGCACAAACCGGAACCATCCGTTATAAGTTTGTTGTTTAACTCAAAACCTAACTCAAAACGCTTTTTTCTATGAAACAAAGCAAGATGTTTTCTGTTAGGTTGTATTCCAATTCAACACAGGTCTCTCGGTCTTATAGAGTTAGGCATATGTTTTTTTTAAATATGTATCATTTGAAAAAAAAGATCTTTTTTAAAAAACTTTGAGCTAAACCTTTTCATTCCTTCTTTAACCCATACTGTGTTTACTGATGAACAGATCTACGAAAAGTGGGAAGATCTATCTTAACGAACACTAAGTTATGCAAAGAATTGACTTTTCTACGCATTCTGAACATAAAAACATAGCAACTGCTTATGAAAGATATGACAAGAAGCAAATTTTGGCTTCAATCAACATGGTTAGGAACATAAAAAAAGATTTATTGCAACTGAGATGACGCTAATATAAAAAGTGTAGTTTACAAAACAGCTTGTGGAGACCGTAAAGAAAGGTCACGACAGTAAATTATTGACTATACTATACGAAGTAGCCAATGCAGTGTCGCGTCCCGCGACAAAAATAATTATACCTATAAGATAATCAGAACCGTTATAGTTTAAAAGTAAAATTGAATATAGAAAACAAATCAATCGCGTAAATAAACACTTTACCCGACAGCGGTCATTCTGCGGCGGTCACGTGATACCTCCCCCACACTAGTTTTTTTGAATACAGGGCCGTAGTACTCGCCGCTGGCGAGCCAGCCAGTTGCAATCTGGTTCGCGAGCAGTGTCCACGCCGCGCTAGGCCAGTTTTCCCTCGCAAATAACTATGGGAGTTTTGGTATAATTCCCTATGCACCATGTTGAGCTGTGCCCAAAAAAAACTTGTATTCTAATTAAACCAGCTTCCGGTAAGTCTTCAACAACTTTCGAATATATAAATCAACTTGTTTGGCTTATACAAATTTGTAATTTTTCATTATTGTCCACAGATCGGATACGTATGATCATTTTAAGCTAGAATCCATTATGACGGCTGTTTAGCCTTATACACCACGTAACAACTAACAAATCTCCATTTAGTAAGTACAGTATACAGTACGGAACTGTTGTTTTGTTTTAACTTACTTTCTCGAGCCGTTTGTAAAGAAATACATTTTTTTGTAGTATGGAGAGTCAGGTTACCCCGGAATCTCGCCCTTGAACCTGAGTTGTCGACATTTTATTTGATTCATCCTGCAGAGGCGTGACTCAGCAGTTTTTCTCCTCAATGGCAAATCGACACAGGACGCCATTTCTAGGATCCTTCGTAATCGCTGGTGTTCCTAGTACTTCCTTCTCAAGTAAAATAATATAGAATGGTTCGAATCTCTCAGAGGATTATGTGAGTGCCTCGCGTGCATCTCTTCATAAAGGTTGGTGGAAATATACTTCGAAAATTAGTGACTCCTAATGTAATACTACAGTGAACTAATGGATACGCAGGATTATTCAAATCTTTATCCTCATTACGGGGAACCGCTGCCCAAATTATTTTCGGTTCTAGGACACTTAGAAATAATCACATTGTAGGTTAATTTCGAATCCTTTTAATAATGGGCTATTTTCAATTTTAATTCTTACTAGGAGAGATCTCTGCTCCAATTATTATTAATCCTGTTTACTATAATTAAGTTCCTCATAAATAATTGTTGAACATCTTGAGAAACATATATGTCCGTTGTCTGTAAAACTATATTTTACTGATTTGTAATAAATAAACTTGAAATGAACCACTTTATTCTGTCTTTTCCCACCGTTGTTCACAACCAAGCAAGAGATTCAGTATTTTATTAGAATTTCGCAATAATACCTTATGGAAAGTAACTAAGGACCCATGTTATCCTTCAAGGAACCTTGAGATCAAAAAGAACAAGTTCTACCTGAGACTATTAGCCGCAAGGTAAGATTCAATATTAAAAAAGAGTATGACAGCAGACTTCTATATTACCTTCTCTTAAATGTTCTTCATCTCTGATTTAATATGTTAATATAAACAGCTCCCCAGGGAGTTGAATTCAGTCCTTGTCTACAAAAATTTGGACAAACTCAAACCATTGTTGATAAATCCACCTGGTCCATGAAGATGTATAGAAATTGAAAAAATAACGTTTTCAGGGGTTGCCTAGTGTGAAGGTTAAATAATTCAATTACACGAATCTCACCCGGATAAATTAAAGTTTTAGCTCTTTTACTTCACAAACATCAACAAATGAAATAATTGAAGAAATATTGATGTTCAAATATAGGCAGACTGGTAAATGTTACACAGTGTGTGAAGTGGCCACTTAAACCAGCCATTTGCAGGTCATAAGCCCTGTAGATGCCTAGACTTTTATATTACCTTCTCTTAAATGCTCTTCATCTCTGTTATTATATGTAAATATGTATTTAACGTAAATTCCACTGCGAACAATAAAAGAAAGTATTTTAGCTCAATTGAAAGTTGACTTCCGTCGTAAAAATTCATTACCCATTTGGAAATTAAATTTCTCGCAATTTTAATTTCCCAGCGGCAATAATTCTTATCAAACTCATTAAATACCTGTGGAATCTGCAGCTGTTTGATAATTTATCATTATACAGAACAGAAGGCAGAAATACACGACTCTGCTAGAATTTCAACGATATTTTGATTCTTATTTATTTATAATAATAATAAAAGCACTTACCTACTTATTTAAATCTTAATAGAATTGACCACCTATGAAAATTGTATTACAAATAAAAGAAGTGTTCAACTTAAAACGCATTTCTTTTATTTTTATTAAAAAGCATTTCCACCGAGAAATCTCTAGTAGAAAAATTTCATTTATTATTTATTCAAAACATTTTTTTTATTTTATTTATTCAGTATTTCATTTTTATAAACAAATGAGGGTTATTTAACAAAAAACAAGCCCTTGTGTCAAAATTTGAAGCAAAAAGAACAATTAGTTTGTTTTTTATGGAAATTAAGGAAATATGGAAAAAATTTAAAATCGTTCAATGATTACGTCCATTCACAAGAAAATGAAAAATAATTCAGAAATCAAAGCCGAACTAGATGCTGCATGTGGTGAGTTTGCACCGTCGCGTCGCTAACAACAGTTTTATTTTGGAAAGCTGAATTTGTTTGCAGTCGTATGAGTGTTTTTAAAAATGATCGCCCGGGACCCTCAAATACCGTCACTACACCAGAAATCGTCAACAAAATCCACGATACGATTATGGAAAACTGTCGAATTGAAATCTGTGAGCTAGCAGAGGCTACAAATAGACCAACTGAGCATTTACACGTCATCATACACAAAATTTGGATATGAAAAAGCTATCCGCGCGATGGGTTCCGCGTTTGCTCACTATCGACCAAAAACGCACATGTTTGACGGATTCGGAGAAGCTTTTGGCGAAAATCAATCGTGGCCCGAAGGATTTTATTCGTCGGTACGTCATTGTTGATAAAACGTAGGCCCATTACTATATGCCGGAGACAAAGGAATAGTCTAATCAGTGGAGAAAATGCGGTGAAAGCCTACCAAAGAAGGCAAAGACAACCCGATCAGCGAGTAAGCTGACGGCGACTGTTTTTTGGGATACGGAAGGCAAAATTCTTTTTCATTTCTTGTAAAAATGTTAAACAATAACTGTAAATTGCTACGCAGCATTATTGGATCTACGGTATATTGAAGAAAAAACGCTCTGGTTTGGCTTACAAAAAAGTAATCTTCCATCATGATAACGCACTTGCTCGCAGATCGGCCGGCAAGTAAAATTGGACCAATTAGGCTACAAATGAATCGACCACCTACCGTACTCACCAGATCTAAAGTTCTCACAATATAAAATTGCTATTAAAAAATAGATAGTGGAGGTGGGTTGTGCACGGATCGATGAGTGGATCGAGCTAAATAGGTCTAGCCTCTCTTAAAGTTTTCTTGTTACCAAACCTAAAAAAAATTGCCATTTTGCTTCTAACGATGAAGTGACGACCGAAACTTCACACTATTTTAAAGAGCTCAAGCAAAATTACTTTTCGGAAAGGGTGAAGAAATTGAAAAGTCGTTTTGAAAATCGCATTGCCCGAAAATGGGACTATGTTGAAAAACAAATGATGGAAAACGACAAAAATCATGCATTTTCTTACTTGGCTAGCTTTTTGTCAAACAACCCTCGTGTATGTATTTGGGTATCGGGGTAGTGCCAACAATATCTGTTAAGCGATTTTTCTTTTTTGAAAAATTTTTTGATTTCTCATAAACTCTTAAAAGGCTGTGCTTTGTGGGTAGTTGAAATAATTCAGTCGAACGAAACACCGATATCAATAAAGGTTTTTGCTGTGTGTTGTATTTTTGTGCTACTACTATGTTGAATGTGCATAGTGGGATTTGCATTTTAGTTTAACCGTTCTCTTTCTGCTCCAAAAACATCCGCGCGTTACAGTGATGTGTGGGTAATAGATAAAATTATTTCATAACTATGCAACAAGAGGATCTAAAAATATACCACTGGGAAAGAAAGCAAAAACAGCGTACCAGAACTGCCTCATAAACATAGGAGCAAAGTTATTTGAGGAAACGCCAGAAAACATTAATAAGAAAAAAAGTGTTAATTCATTTAAAATTTGATGTAAAGAGTAAATACGTACAAAAAACAAGGCTATATATATTATTAATAGTGAATATACAAAAGTTAAAATTAGTGTTAATATAAAATAACAATTTGAATATTATAAATTAGGATAGTAAGTGTTCAATAGTAATTTATTTTCTCAAAATAAGTATAAATATAAATACTGTGCTGTAAATATTATATAAAACTGTCGTCGTCGTTGAATAAAATAAAATAAAAAATTAAGAAAAAAATTTAAATGTACATGAAAAATATTAGAGACATTAAATCGAAAATCTAATATTAGTAAGCAATTGTTTCAATCATTTATAGTTCAAGTCAAAAGCGATAAAAATTTTAATCTTATGGTTCAAAACATAAACATTAGCTGACGTGCACAACTCTCACAAAGAGACCTCCCTTAACATATCCTCGAAAGCAACCACGGCGTACAACTGGCGTACTGTGGCAGTGGTACAGGTTACACTGGCCTGCGTGACGTGTGCAACGTTAACAGTGTTCAAGACAACTGTACATTTGGTACTCTTATACACGACAAACGACATATTGATAAACTATTAATTGTATTAGTGATTCATCTCCGAATTGTGACGAAATGCTTTTACACGGCTCTATAACTATTAATGTTTCAATCGATACGTAAATGAGGAATACCGAAAATCTTAACCTAATATTTATACATTTTCTGTGAAAATTTCAGTTGTAATGTGTACTGGCTAATGTACTAATGATGTAATGTGTACTGGCTACACATTACGAGGCACGGATAGTTAATTTGTATCCTGACAAAGAGCTTGTACCCCTTGAAATCGGTAGATATTAAAAAATCGCTAAGTGGTTATAAACAAATATTAATTCGGTAGTCAGATGGCAGAAGGGACCATCTGTATCTATGTTTAAGTTTTCAAAAGTTAAAATTAATATTTCAGTAAATACACGTAGAAAAAAAATAAAAAATCAGCGTCATTTAGAATGGTAATTTATTATTGAAAAGCAACACTAAAATATTTTAGTTTGTGGATTAGGATCTTGAAATTAAGACGTATTTCAGCTATCCTGAACATTTTTGAAAATTACAGATGGTCCTTTCTGCTATCTGACTAACGATTAATTTAATTTTTTTAATACAAGGTTGCTGTACATACAGAAAAACTCTATTTATCCGAACTTCAGCCATCCGGATTGCCAAATATCCAGATCGCAATCGGGAAATAAAAAATAAAGAAATAGGTTTTTTTAAATTTATTTAAATTGTGCAATTAATTTCGATGAACATGTTTAAATAAATTTTGAATGTGATTTTAATTCAATGTTTTATTTTAAAATCTGGCATTCATTAAACCTGATAATTGAAGTATAAATGTATAAGTAATATTTTGGTACCACTTAGGAACCATAATATCCTGATAATTGAAGTTTGACTGTAAAAGTTACATAATAACTCATTAATAATAAATACTAATAAGACTAAATAAAAGAAAATAAAACAAAAAAACAAACGCCCCATAAAATTTAACCTAATATTTAAAGATGAGCAAATTAAACAAACAGAAAATGTAAAGTACTTGGGTTTGGAAGTGGATGAAAAATTTGCATGGACAAAACATATCAAAGCAGTTATTAAAAAACTTGGTCCAATTATTAGAATAATGAGAGAAAAAGATGTCTATGACGAAAATACAAAATTAATGATATCCAATGGTTTTATACTTCTACACTTTGTATATGGATTAATAATGTGGTCACAATGTAGTAAACAGATTCAAGAATCAATACAAAGAACAATGAATAAAGCACTTAAAGTAATATTTAATATTGATAAATATTTTAGAACCACATATTTATATAGAAGAACAAAAATGCTCAATCTAGAGGAATTGATCTACACAGAAAAAATAAAAATAATATTTAAGATGAAAAATAATAAAATAAACACAAATATTTAATTTTATTGTAACTACCATATGCATTAAATAAATACAAGAGCATTAAATAATTTAACCTGCGAACAACTTAGGACCAACAGAAAAAGAAACAGTTTATTGTATACAGCTATCAATTTTTACAATTCACTTTCTCATGATCCAAAAAATATACAAAACATGTACGTAATTAAAAAAACACCTAAATAAAACTGTTCTTACAGCCCGTGTGACGAGTGATATGTGATTTTATTTTATCAAATTTTTATTTAAACTATTGTGTTATTTTATATAATATCCCCTCATACCAGCACTTTTGCTGATTGGGAATATTTCGTACAAATAAAATTTGTAATATGTAAAGTTTAAAAACATTGTATTTTGTCATAAATAAATAAATGAGTAATACTTTGGTACCACTTAGGAACCATAATATGAAAAGGACATTTAAAATATAAATTGTAATTTTATGCAGTAACCATTAAGTATGTTGAGGAAAAGTATTTCTTTTGCTAGCATTAAGTAATATTCCAAGTGCCAATGTAGGTTTTATTGGCCATAAAACACGTGTTCGACAGAAAAGCCAATTGTATAAAAAAAATTGACGTGACGTATTTTTAAACTACTTGAAAAACTTATAATTTTCACAATTTATCGTTTTTTTGATAGACTATTCATGATATTAATTGGATTGTCATAAAATAGTTTCGCTAGTCTCACTGTTGGCTAATATCATGCACGTGTCTATCTACTCTTATCTTGCAGTTGGTAGCGAGTACATTTTTATCGTCAATCGACCGGTAGCTCAAATACCATGACATAAGAATGTTTAGCGTGCAAATTATTAATTAAGATAATTTTAATGACAAAATAATTATTACTCCCCGCATAAAGTAGGTACATTCTGATATCAAGCCTCTTATTTATTTATTTTGTTCATTAACGCCCAAAAGGCATTTACAAAAATAAAAAAGCTGTCATACTAAATAATAAACACAGAATAAACAGAAAAAAAAATAAGTGAAATAGGTTAAAAAGGATACAATAAAAAGTTTCACAAAGTAAAAAAAAAACAATAATAACAAAGGTTTGCAAAAAAAGGGGTAAGCATATAAACAAAAAATGCAAAGATATAAGCTTATGAAATAAATTCTGTTAAGCAAACATAGTAAATAAAGTGTTACGGTAAGTAAGAGAGACAAATTTAAGTTAAATTAATAAACAAGCAAGCATATATTATCGCGAAAGAAGAAGAAATAAAAATATGTTTTTATGAAATGCGTATTTACCAATACTACAATGCAATTTGATATAATAGTAAAAAATAAAAAACAAGTACACAACAAGTACTTTTGATACGTCAAAAAGAGAGTTTACAATGTTATACAGTACAACGAGATCATTAATAGTTCTTCTGTCAGAAAGTGTTGTTAGGTTGAGCAGTGTTAAGTCATAATTCACATTTTTTATTGGAATGTTTAATTTGTAGTTCATATATCGTAGAAATTTATGTTGAATGTTTTCTATATTATAAACATGAACATTATAGCAGGGTGATCATATTGATGAATTAAAATTTTAATTACTTCTAACAAGAGAACAGTATAATATTTTCAATATTCGGATGGACTTGAAATTTTTTGTGTTTCTCAAAATAAAGCCCAACATTTTTAATGCCTTGCTTGAAATTTCATTGACATGATATACAATAGACAATTTTTGATCAAAAAATAAACAGAGATCCTTTATCACTGATACTGTTGAATTATGTATTTTTGTTCAAATAATATTGAGATACCAAATTTATATGACATCGAGAATGTATTCACAAGAGAAATAATCTAAACCAACAAATTTAAAGCGATTTGCTTCATACAAAATTCTATGTTTTGATTGAAATTATCAATACCATCGGGGATGTTTTCAAAATTATGAGACGAAAGTAAAACTGCGAGTAAGCAATGTACTAAAGATAATTAATTCCTAATTATTACGAAAACGTGTATTTTTTACATTTTTATTTTGATTTTTGAATTAGTGGACACATAATACATCGAAAATATTCTCATATTTGCTCTAATAATAAAATTAAATATTACGAATGGTTCAACATATGTTTTGAATTTTTTATCGACATAAATGTTTTGCCCAAATCATATTGAATGTTTACCTTCTTTTATAAAAGTGAATTCTGTGACTGCGCCTTCTTTTTAAATGAGATTCTGATCTTTACTTTTTCTCTGGTATTATGATTATGTCAATGTTGACTGTTAAATTATTTCGAAAGTTCTTAAGATTTTAATTTAACGGACGTTAAACGGTGGAATCGGCCAGAATTGAATGCCGTGATATACAATTATATTTTAAACTTTCGATATTAGATTTGTTAAGCATTTTATCCCCACACCTACGGATAAATGAAATAGTTGAGTTAAAGTAGAAACAGTATTTCAGTATTAATACATATTTTAGTCAATTAATTTGATCGGCATTTTCCACGTTTTTTTATGGGTAGATTCAAGGAAAAAAATCAAAATGGTAACATTTTACATGAAACACTTTTTTTCTTTCATAATTTTTTTTATACCCTCCAGAGAATATACCTACGACGCCTATTTTTCATTCAACGACACCTCAGGCTTTACGTTTGACCTAGATAGCGTAGTACCTACGATAAGACTCATGACTGCCTCTCGGGAATCGTGACGAAATGCATACATTCTGTAATATACCATTACAACTTGATTAAAAAACATATTACGATTTTTATGATTCTGAAACTTTGAAATAAAATCTATCTAAGAGAAAGTTTTCTTATTTTCCAGCGCACATCGTTGAATTTAAAATTCTAAACGTTTTTATTTTCAACATTGGTACTGTGAAAAAAAAATTACCTTGAGTCACTGTGTGGTAACCGGAGGTTGATAGCTTAATAATAATAGCCTTATAATCACTGTCTCTTTTCGTCGTATTAAAATTGTATGCGTGCCTAGCTTAGATTACATTTCTTTCTCTTAAGTAAATGTTTTATAAATTAATGTCTCGGGGTACTTGATATTTTGCTTTTTTTTGAGATTCTGATGGACAAAGTATTTCATTTAAAATTATCTTACGTAACTTTATATTTTAATAATATTTTATGTTGTATATTTTTTTGTTACGTCTTAAGGTTTGCTTAAAAATTTTGATAATACTGTTGAGACAATAGTGTTAAAAGAGATTGTAATTAATAAATTTTGCTTTGGTACTGATTAATATTTGAAAGATTACGCAAAAAAAATGTCAATTTTCTTTCCGAAAGCGCTAGGCAAAATAATTATTATAATATTTGTTACCTTCCAATAATTAAACTAAATACGTATACTTATTTTTATAATTAAAATGCAGTTCCACAATAGTAGTGCAGTACATTATGTTCAATAAAGATCTATCATTATTATTGTCGTTTGTGCGATTTGAATGGAAATTATTTTTTAAACCATAAGACTGCCTTTAAAATTAAATTTTATAATTTAAAAAAATATAAATGGATCTCCTACAATTAATTTGTTAATTTTATTGTGCGATGATTTTTTACTCACTGATTTTACTCATTTTGTTTTTGTCTTACAAAACGGGTCATATTTTATATTCCTGTCAGAACTTAATGTCATTATATCATCACTCACAACTCCGCACGCAGTGATGGACAGGTCACTGCATTGTTAAACCAAATGTTGCGTATTTTGAGTATCTATTACATGAAGGTATGGTGATCAGTCTTACACTTTAGGTGCCAGTCCGGGAACAATGAAAATATTTAACAACCTTTCAAATCAATATTTCATGTTCACCCTGTCAGAAACCAAACACAGGATCTTAGGAATGGTTGGTAAACGTGACAACCACTTCATAATAAGGGGATTACTATTTTTCGATTTCCTGACTCGAGATTTTGATTTGAGAATAGACATCGTTTCGAGTCGAAGATACTTGTCTTGATTTTTGAATGGTTCTTGTATTGTGATTTTCGATGGTGATTTAAATGCGATTATTTTGTCTTGATAAAATAACTTAGTTTTTATAGTCCTTCTGATTTATTTAAAATTTGTAATTAGATACTTAAACATATTCGCTAATAGTCACTTTACATGTACAGTTCTGTTCAGTGCTATTTTTTTATATTTTTTTAATTGATTTATTTTCATACAAATACAAAAAGATACTCGTATTTAATAAGAAATAATAAAGTATCTCTAACTCTATGAAGTCAAAGGCCCAGTGTTGAGTTGGAATTCAACGTAATCGAAAGTGGAAGCATGTAATTATTAAATAAAAATTAAAAATTATTACATGAAATAAATCTATGCAATATCTCTCAGCACTCTCCTGCAAAAGTCTCTTCCCTTAGTCAAAATCCAAGCGTGTACACTCTTTCTGGAAATGGCTTTCGTTTTGGATAACTTTATATATTCATCCAGGACATTGAATACTTTTAAGGCACAAAAGAGAAATTCTTTTGAGCAAAAGTTAATTGTGTTTTTGGTATTAAATAATTAAAATCACAGGAAAACCTCGTACAAGCATTGAAGTACATACTTACAATAAAAAATCCAACTTAAATAAAACATTGTAGATGATACGTCATATTGCAAAAAAATGTTCTTGGCAGCTTCACTAAATACAAAAATACCTTTAACATAAACCAAAATATTATTGAACGCTTTCAGAAACATCTTTTAATTTAAAACGACGACAGCGTTTGCTAAAAGCAAACGGAAATATAAAACTTAAATCAACCCACACGTACTTTGTTTTCAACTTGAAGGATTAATTAAGGGGTTTTCTTCGGTGTTCACTCTTATTTTGTAAATAAGATAAGGAAATAAAATAATAGAGAATAACACTGTCTTGTCTGGAAGTTTATTGTAAACAGCATTATTTTTAAAAACATTTAACTTACCAATACAAATCTAATACTGCTTAATGAGTTTTTTGAAATATGTCAAAATGAAAAGAAAATATATTTAAAAAACTTGATAAAATGAAATAAAATAAATGAAATAGTAATAAACAAGTTTTTAAATCATTTATTAATTTTCAAATTATCGTTTACAAAAAAATATATAGAAGACTAATCACTGGTTTTAATAAATTAGCGTTTGAAATTTAATTGTAATTTTAGTTGGGAAATTTTTCTTGTGTTTTAAATTTTTTGCTAAGGAATATTTATTACAGAAAAACGTTTTTTTATTTATTTTAATAATAGAAGATGTATTAGCGTTCTTGTTATTTACCCAAATATTTCAATTTTCGTGGCCATTTTCAACGAGCTGTAAATAACCCACCATTGGAAAATGAAAATCAATTTGAGGTATCCGTGAGTCCGCAACACTAGCTACGGGACCACAACCCGATTTGAAGAGGAGTGTCCCTCTGGTTAGGTTAGTCTCAATTCAACGTGGCTCAGACTTTTCTAAGAAATGTGCATAACAGTTGTTTTCTCATTTGATTAAAATTTAATCAAAAACATTGAACAATAAATGAGGCAAATATCCCTATTGGCAAAATAAGGAATAAAATTTTATTCAGTTTATTTCAAATTAAAATCCGGGCATTTTGAAACGATCAAATAAATTAAATGGTTATAATCCCCAAAAAGTTTGAAATCATCAATAACTTCCAAAAATTGTTCCGGGTTCTACGATTCTAATTTTTCTTTTAAACTTTAATTAGGTCGTAATCATTCCGCTGGCATTTTCGATGTGAAATGAATACCTTTAAAAGCTCGTGACAGGGTTTCCGCTACAGCCACCCTATTATAAGGAAAGCTTTGTGACTTTCCCTACATTATCGGCAAACTTTTGCCGGGCTTATATTTCAGATTCTTCAACCAAAAATACTGAAAGAAAAAGAGACAAAAATAAGTTTTTTTCACTTACATCAAATTAATCAATATTATTTCGTGCATCACGATATCAACTTTTCATCCGTATTTGTGGAACTAACAAACTCGGTTTCTTTAATACAATATAAAGTCTATAATAAATATCTTTGTTCCAAAACAAGTTATAGAATATCGTATTTAAAAAAATTAAAAGATGTTGCCTAGTATGTGAAATAATTCAGTCAGATAAATCTTTACACAACAATTAAGGTTTCAGCTCCTTAACTTCACTTAAACCAACAAATGGAAGAATTGAAGAAATATGGATGCTCAAACATAGGAAGAATAGTGAATGTTACAAAGTGTGTAAAATGGCCACTTAAACTAACCAATGACAGGTCATAAGCCCTGTAAATGCCTAGGCTTTGATATTCCCTTCTTTAAGGTTCTGTCCATCCTTGTTGTAATTTGTCAGAAAAAAAAAACGTTTTGGGGCTTTAAATTGTTTCAATCGGTACATTTTAAACTCCTGGAAGAAAAGTTTTTTCCTTCGTCGTGTCTCTGAAAATAATTCGATTGCGTAATTTTTATACTGCCACAGGGAGCAAAGAAGGCCGTTTAAAATGGAGTTCTAGTTCTAACTCACGTGCATGGAAACGTACCAGAAATGTACGATAGTTGCGGTCCACAAATATCGATATCTGTGCATTATATAGGGATGAAAAAAGCTTTATCGTCAAAATTGAGAAAGGAGTTCTGCGTTGGTTTGGTCATGTAGAGTAAACGGTTGGTTAAAGAACAGATAAAAATATTAACGATGCAAATAATAATGGCAGCCTCCGTGGTTTAGTGGTCAAGACGCTTGACTCACGCACGGAAGTTTCCGGGTTCGATTCCCGGTGTGAACACAAAAATTAAAATGTGATTTTTCTCAAGCCTGGGTGTTATGTGATGTAATTCACCACTGTAATTGGGCCTCCTAGCCGGTTTTGGTGCAAAAATAATAAAAAAATATAAAAAAATATGATAATATTGATAGGTTTAGAAAACGAAGAAGACCAAGAAAGACGTAGCATGACCAAATCCAACAAATATTTGAAAATTGTCGTATCAAAAGTCGGAATTAATTCTTATTTTTCAAGCTAGTCTTTCAAATGTTATACATTTCATATATTACTTTTAAAAAAAAAATAATAACCTGCAAAGCTTCTATTTTGAGGCTTGTCAGCAGGTGGGATAGAGAAAATATGGGAGGAGGTCATAAAAAATCGGATGGATTTATTTCTTGTAACTGGCGGGAATCGAACCCGCCGTACCAGTTTCACATTTGGCTGTCTAACCAACTGCGCTAAGGCCAAAATGAATGTTGGTTTTATTGGTTTCTGAATGGACAAAATGTGAAAATCTTAATTGTGTACATAGTAAAAATCTCATCATATTTTATGACGAGTCCTACATATTCCAATCTGTGTCAAATAATCACAGCACAGTCATAACCATAGAACCGTTATATCTAGGGAGTCTAAAATAATACAAATGATTATCTTATCTTCCGGTAGTTAGTAGTTTGCGTGGTGCGTTGAATAAATTACCCAATAAAAGAATATCAGACTCGTGGAAGACGTCTTTTCTTTCAAAAATGTTGAATGTAAAATACAAATTTATACTACCTAATAACACTTTAAAAACACCCGAGTATACTCTTGAAATATACTATTAGATAATTCTGATTTAACTCACATGAATTTACTAATCTTAATTACCTTTAAAAACTATACCTGTTCACAAAGTATTTAAGGAATTTCGAAATTGAGAACAATACCATATCATACCATTTGAAAAAACAAAAAAAAAATTCTTGAAACTATTTTTTATGTTTATTATTTTATACGTTTACAGTATAATGTCTGTACTCTTTTTATTTGATTATTAATTAAAACTCATGTCTGAGCACCCAACGACAAACTATTATTGAATAGTTTATCAGGACAAAATATATTTTAATACTTTGTTTTCTTTATAATGTATTTATATTGTAATAATGTGTATATTTTATTGAATAAAGACTATGAAAACAAAAAAATCTTCGTTAACATGAAATTTTTTTTTTTTTAATACGGGAGCCGAAGAAATGCCAGAAGTGGCAAAACGAAACAGACATTAAAAAGCATGAAAAACAACAAAGCTCCTAGAAAAGACGGGATATCTACTGTGCAAAAAGATAGAGAAAATAAATTGAAAAAAATCAAATAAATATTGTCAAATAAATACTTAAAACAAGAAGTAATACCAGATGATTGGAAAAATGCCAAAATGATACTGTTATTTAAAAAAGAGAACCAAGAAAATCAAAAAAAAATATCTGCCTATCAATTTTCTTCCTCATTTATTCAAACTGATGACAAAGATATTGACAAACTGTATAACTCCAAAAATTTACTTCTACCAACCTGTTGAACAGGCTGGCTTTCACAAGGATCTTAGAACCTTAGACCATATCCAATCTATACGTCTGCTTATAGAAAAAACCGCAGAACAAAACATTGACATACACATGGTATTTACAGATTATCGTAAAGCATTTCATTCTGTGGAAGCAATAGTAAGTGCACTTGAAAATGGCAGGATCAATTCTAGATACATGAGATTGATGAAAAATGTAAATGAAAATTCTGCCATGGATGTAAAAATAAACGACTATATATCAACAGAAACAATCATGATTAAAAAGGGTGTAAGACAAGGTGACACTATATCTCCAAAGCTTTTTACATAAGCCTTAAAAGATGTTTTCAATAAAATAAGTAAAAATAAAGGCATAAAATAAATTAAATAAATCACCTTCGTTTTGCAGACAGCATAGTCATAAGTAAAGAGGTAAATGAACTGGAAACTATGTTGCATAATTATACAAAGCCTCTAGAAAAATAAGTCTAGAAAGGAATATAGACATTACAAAGATTTTGAGCCTAACACCTAGCAACATATGTACTGGAAATAAAATTATTGGTTATGTTGACGAGTATATTTACCATGGGAAAAATCAAATCGGGAAAATGTAATCATACTGCGGAACTGCCAAGATAAATTGGGTTATGTTAGGCTGCTTTTGGAAAGCTGAAACACACTCTCAGAAATAAGAAAATTCCAAGCAATCTGAAAGCCAAAGTCTACAATTCTTGTGTTCTGTCGGTGACAACATACGGTCTTGAAACCACATCACTCACTGTCAGAAGTATTCACAAAATTAAGTGCACTCAGCGGTCTATGGCCAGACAAATGTTGGGCGTCTCCTTAAGAAAACAAATAAGGAATGAGACGATCTGACGTTGTACAAAGGTGACCAATATTACAGAAAGAGTGGGAATACATAAATGAGGCGAGGCAAGAAGTTTATAGGCGGACCTCCAGAATACTATATAAATTAAAGGAAAGGAGGGAAAAATTGAAATTTACTTGCCTTTTTATGTGTAACAAAAATCAAAGTCACCATCATTTCTCTATTTGCATAAAATGGTGCATAAGGAACTGCATTTGTTTTATAAATGCAGCGTATCTGTTAGCGAAGGTAGGGTGATTAATATCATGCTTCGGGTGTCAGTCTAGAGACAGTAAAATATTGTAGCGTAAAACGACCTTAAAAACAACAAATCACCTCAATTTCGCCAGGAATCGAACACAAAACCTCAATATTGGTAGGAGAACTCTGCACTACCAGTCGGATTTATCTTCATTCGATTTTTTTTTTAGGATTTTTATTTATCGAGTAGAAAACACTTGTCTAGGGTTCTGGCGACAGTTATAAAACGTTTATGATTTTGATAAAATGGAAATGAAATTTCCTAGTTTTTGCTAAAAAAATAAGAAAAGCACTTGTACGTCAAATATAACGAAAGAAAAATTATCCAAGATATATTTTAATTAAAATCATTATCTTCGGAGTTTCAAGAAACAAAAAGTTTCAAGAAAGAAAAAATCAAGAAATATCTATAAAAATACAAATGTCATCAAAACCTTATCGTTTTTCTTTTATACAAGGGTTGTTTCAAAAAGCTACAAAGAAAGGTCAATGTTTCGTTCACCCCGAATACTTAATTAAAAACTTGTTTGTAACTTTCAATGCTTACGCTTTACGGAATTTATGCATAGCCCATAGTAGTTTATATATTGCTGAATTAATCAATCTCCCTGCAAGGTAAACTCTCGTGAACGATTGTAAACTCTCGTGAACTATTGTATAGTTTCGTCAACAAATGTACACGGTACAGGCGGTTTGGAAACTAAGTTATTTTAATTTAGCATCAACATCGTTAAAATTTTGATAAACTGAAATAAACTTATCCGTTTCTATGCGGATAAGGAAAACAATTATGTTTGTGAAATTGAACCAGAATCAATTTTACTTTAAAAAGTCAAGAAATGGAAGAGTTGAGGAAATGTTGATGTTTCAACGTGGACAGAATGGTAAATAAATGACCAGAATCTGCCACGAACATCAAATGTTAAGTATCTGGGCGTTACATTTGTGAACACTCTGAGATTAAAGGCAATCAGTGGTAAGGCATTGCAAATGTTAGGATTTGTTCTGCGTACTGCCAGGTGTTCCGAAAATACCCGCGTAATGAGAACTCTTTACAACTCCTCGGTGCAAAGTAGACTCGAGAGTGGATCGATGATTTGGAGGCCACCTGAATTAAAGTACTTTCGTATGATAAAGAAAATCCAAAAGAAGTTTCTGAGATATCTCTACATGAGAGAGTGCAAGTATTATCCTTGGCTCTACCCAAGCGAGTTTCTTCAGAGTATGCATCGCTACAACAGTTTAAAAGCTAAAGGAACATGTATTTGACTACACATTTTTATCGATTGTTGTGCCTTATGGTCGATAACTCTGTGATTATGATGACCATTGGTTTATATTGAAATCGGTTGTGGTCCCGTGGTAGTATTATGAACTCACGGGTTCAAATTCCACTCTACAACAACTCAATTTCCATTTATCCAGCACAAGTTATTTACAACTTTTAGGAAATTGTCTGAAAATTGGAATATTTGAATAAAATTTTTTTTTTTTTTTAAAGAAAAATGTTTCTGATTACTACCTCAGACAGCTTCGACAAAGATTGTTTGATATTTCAATATAAAGGACCAACCTGCCGATGGTTATGTCTGTTGGAAGCAAAGCAGAGAAAAACATCGCTCTGGATGTTGATCTGTTTCATGTATTCGAAAGGGGTTTTTCCAGAGCTGGATTCTCTCACTATTTCGACTAGTCTCTTTTTAATTTTTAAAATATGTACTTAATGAATTTTACTTTGTGATGTTATTTTATCATGTGTTATTATAAATGAATTGAATCGAACTGAAAATAATTGTATTGCGTGTTGAAATGAAGTGGCCACTTAAACAAGCAAATGACATGTTATAAGCTCTTTAAATGCCTAAACTTCTATATTTCTTTCTCAAAAATGTTTTTTCTCTTTGTTGCAATAAATTAATAACCAGAATACATCATGGGTATTTTTGACTCAATAGTAAGTTTCTTTTGAAAATCCTCAATAAAGAAATCGATTCGAGGTAAGTTTACATCTCAGTGTAAGGGTTGACGGCTTCGCATAACATGCCAACAGTCCTGAATTTAATTTCTAGCAAGGTCAACTATCAATTTCAATTGCTTTTTTAATTGCAATATTTTACTAGCACCTGATGTGCAAAACCGATCATCGTACTTTATATTTTTTAAATAAAGAAAATACTAAAGTTTTTTATGATTTACCCAAATATTAAATTTCGAGTGCTATTTTTAACAAGTTGTAAATAACTCGCTATTAGAAAATAGGAATCAAGTTGGGGTAGAGTAGGATTTAAGCCACGGACCTTTGATCCGTGACTCCAAGACACTAACCACAGGACCACGACCCGATTTGAAATATATATACTATATTAAGTGTTATACTTGCGCCTGAAAGAGTTTATTTTTGTAGAACGTAAATTAAATATAATTCTTACAAATTAAAACATTATTTTACCGCTTCAGCTTTTCGTTATTTGTAATATGTCTTAAGATAGAATTTCTAATTAGTTTGATTATAAAAACAGATAAGGGTTTCATTCTTGGTAAATGGCGTGACGGCAAAAGTTAAAAAAAATAATCTATCTAGTAAAATACATCAATAAATTCTAATATATTTTCAAATTTTAAATTAGTTCATTGTACGAGTATATACTTGTGTGGTTTGTTGAACTGTGTCAGTTTCGCGGTCTTTGGATAAGAAAGTCCGGGGCTCGATCCCCGCTTTATTTTAAGTAGTTTATTTGTAAATATCTTTTGCAAAATAATTGTTTATTCTGAGGCCAAACAATATTTTTTTATGTCATCTAAAAACTAGTAATGATGATTTTCCAAATAAAAAAGCTTAAAATCCAGATTAAAGCGCAATTAGTAAAAACTACTAGGGGGTTCAAAAGATTTTATTTAATTTTTTTTTTCTTTCTAAATTTGTACTTTACAAAATGGAATATCTTACGTATAGAAATAATGAAAATAAAATTAAGTACATATAAAAATAATACATAAACATACATTATATCCAGACAATAATATGTTAAAAAACTAAGAGAATCTTGTCATGACAAATTCCCTCAGAGACGTGAAAAATGTCAATGTCCAAAGTAATATTGGTCAACGTATGGATAAAGCCATGGATAATATCCGCACTTCCCCATGTAGAAAAACCGAAGAAATTTATTCTGCACCCTCTTCACCATAAGAGAGTACTTCAACTCACACGGTCCCCAATTCATGGAGCCACTCTAGAGTCTACTTCGCACCAACGAGTTATAAAGAATTCAGAATACTCGCGTATTACCAAAAATCCTGACAGTACGCAGGACGAATCCTAACATCTCCAACGAACTATGATACCTCAAGTATGCTTATATTAACTAATAAAGTAAAAATTATAAGCCTCGTAAATGCTTACACTTTTATACTCATTTTCATGGAGGTTTTTTCATCTCTAGTTAAACCTACCAAAATTTTTCATTTACTGCATAATTTGTTGAATACGTTGTAATGTTGAGTAGGTTATAAAAAACAACACGTCTGTAAAATACTTTGGAAGAATTGTTGTTATAACCGGAAAAGTAAGCTAAAATTAGTTCTGAAATAGCCAGCCTAATAAAGGCCATAAAGGTTGTAAGTATGAGCTTAATAACTCTTTACTTTCGTAGCTTTTAGGTTAGCCTTTTTAAACTCAAATTAAGTATTAGGGAAAAGATATAAAAAAATTCTTGATTCATTAACTGCTTGTATGTTTATAAGCGTTTTGGCGCGCTCTACGTGATCAGTGGGCCATAATTAAAAAAACGTGTATACGCGCTCAATTTTGTATGTTCATTACGAGTTAAGTTCAAGTGAAATGAATATTTTTTTTATTTTACGCATGCAGAGATATTTTGTATTTGTTTGGTACATATCATGGAGAGACTATCACTCCCTCTCACTTCTGTTCAATGTACTTCATAGTCCTAACGCTCATATATACGTGCTTGAAAAATTTCAACGCTAATCAGTTCATGGTTTACCTCTTCGTTCTAATTCTCAAGGCACTCTCTTAATACCCATCCACAATTCCTTTTTCTTCTCTAACTCGTAAAGTGTCCATGCGGCTCGACTGTGCAATCATCTCCCATCCACTATCAAAGAGGTTACAACATTATCTCTGTTTAAATCATGTCAGAAGAAACATCTCCTTTCTCTTCCTTAATCTCTCTTCCTTTCCTTTTTCCTTTTCCTCTTTTTTACTTTTTCCCATTGAGTAATAGTTTTGAGTTAAAGTCATTTATAAACAAAAACGTTTATTTCTATTTTAATTTATGTTTAACTTTTTTTTTCCATTGAATATGTTCTGTAACTTGAATTATAAAAATAAAACTTTTATTTTATTGGTTGGTTGGAAGAAATTGCCTAAAGAAGGCAATAAGTCCGCCAATGTACAAATAATATTATTTACAAAAAGTTAAATAAGTAAATAAATACACATTTATGAACAATTCAATACAGGTGAATTGTTTACAACATGTTTAGCAAAAATACTATTTTTTTACTAGTTTTGGAAGATGATCAATGTAGGTAAATGATTTGAGTAAGTTTGAGTATTTTATTAAAATTTAGTCTTTAAAACTGATTGTACTTAAGACACGAATTGGAATTTATATTTGCTATTTAAAATGTGAGGAGAAAACAAGTGGTAAGTATGTACATTAAAATGGTAAATACAACTTGTAACTGGTAATATAAGTTAGCAAAACCTTCCATTTTATTACTGGGAAGTTTGTTTATTACGACATTGTAGCGCAAATGGAGTTTTACTTTTTAACTGGTATAAACTGGCGAAACACCGGGTAGCAGGCCTTCAAGAATTCTGAAGAAAATTCCAAATACTGTTTTAATTATCCGATTGGTAGAACACTGCAGGATTTCGAAGTTGTGACAGCATTGGTGCTGAGAGGCATATGTATTTTTTGATTTAGATTGCCAGTTCTACTTCACCTTTCAGTTTTAATATCCTATTAGTTTTTCCATTTAATGTTTTTTTTTTTTATAATTCGTTTATACCAATACATATATGTTACAAAAAAAAACCTATCTCAAACTCTATGAGGCCAAGAGTCTTGTGTTGAGTTGGAATACAGCAAAATAAAAAATGGAAGCATATACATTATTCAATAATAGGAAAAATAAAAATTATTATATCAACACATATTTCAACAAACATCTAACAATCACGCCTAAAAGTATTTAAATATATGCATCATCTCACAGCCGTCTCCAACAACGGTCTTTTCCTTTAGACCAAATCCAAACTTGTACACCCTTTCTGAAAATGGTTTTCGTTTTGGAGAAATTAATATGTTCATCAAGGACATTGAACACTCTTGAGGCCACAAAAGAGAAATTCCTCCGAGCAAAAGTATTTGTTTTATAATTTCAACACGAATTATGTTGCTATTTATTTTCCCCAATTGCTTTATACTTTAAACAGGTTATATGTCTAGTTAGATATTGTACAATCCGCCACGCCGAGCTAGAAAAAAAATTTAAAAAAATGTGTATTATTATTTATAAAACCAAAACAATATTTTGAATTGGTAGCACAACCAAGATTTATGATTTGGATATTGAAAAAAAAATATTAACCATGTAATCAAAAAAAAAAAACAATATCGAATAAATATTCATAGACAGGTTCATTATTGTATTTTATTGTAGCAGCGGACTGTAATGAAAGGCGTTGATTCTTAGTAGAGATTTGTTTTGAAAGATAAACATTTTAATCAGAATGGCTTTAGTACTTCAGGAATCCGCAAAAACGGGGGCCGCTGAATAAGACTATTGTTTCAGGAGCTAGGCAAGCAGAGGTTTAAGTATCTAGTTCATTGTGTTTTATATCCTCAGTGAGTAATTCTACGGATATACCAAAATATGCATCTAGTGTGTTGGAATCTACTCACAGAAGAACACCAAATCCGAACAATACGAATGACGTCGGAAGATAAATACCCAATCGCCACTTTACAATTCACAAGGGTAACGAATCGTGACGTAATTGATTGACAGTTAGTTTGAAGGGATGTTTACAGTTGAATGCTGAACTGATTTTGAGTGTTGTGTGAAGATGAAATAAAAGCATTCACGAGAGATTTTTCGAGGCACTGTAATTGAAGAATTATCAATCAATTATGTGTAGTGTTTGCTTTAAAAACACAAATATCAGATCACAAATTTACGCTCAAATTGAGATCGTTTAGCAATAATATGCATAAAATTTGTGGATCAAATTGAAAAGCATGTTTTTCAATAAAAAATAAAACTGTACCATCAAAAAATATAAATTCCACATCTTAAAATCCTATTTTCAAAGTTTTTTCAAGTAGTCCATAGAATATTGCATTGATGCTCCAATTGCAGAGTAGCTTAATCATTTTGTATCACTGAAAGTAAGGTGATCCGTTTTACGTTTCAAATGTGAGTATATAAAAAAAATGTACTTAATAACTAACCACTTTGAAAACAGGTATTTCCAATGAATCCTACGAGAAATCGAACCCAGGACTTCGGGCATTATAGACGAACGAGTCAGCCAATACCCTACGAGTTAGACATATATCTTCACTCAATTTCCTTTTCCAGTATTTTTATCTTATAGTGTCTATCGACTCAATGGTACTCATTCGGAAATCTGATTATATTTTACACACATAACTGTTTTCTTAATCCGCCTTGACACAGAAAAAATACATTTTCTTTAAAATTGAAGGTAATCATATTTTTTTATTACAAAATAAATATAATCTGTTCTCTTAATCCTTATCTTGGCACTGCAAAAATAGTTTTTTTTTTAATATTTGATATTTGAAAACGCTACTTAATCCCTAACATATTTTTTCGTTGTTTTAATCGAAGTTAGTGTTTTATTTTTATTTTATGTATTTTATGAAGGCAGCAGAATACAACGCAATAAATGTATCAAAACAACAAGTAGGGAGAATAATTCTTAGGTATAAAATATCAGTTTAGTTGTAAATCAATTAAAACCTATTTTTTTAACTAGGTATGTCAAAACAGTGTGTACGTGTGAGTGAGAGAGGGTGGGTGGGAGGGTGTATATATTTATTCATTAATGCTTTATTAAGTTGGTTCATAACATTTTAAGAACTAATACAAATTTTTAATAATATTACATTATATATATTTTTTTAATCAAAATTTCTCAATAACTTCTTTTTTCAAATTAATTCTTAATATTTAAATTTTTTCTATTTCCTTTATTTCTTCAGGTAACTTATTGAACAGCTTCAATCCCTTGTTCGATAAATTTTGAGATTCTGTTTTTCTCCTAATTGGTAATCTTATCTTTTTTTACTCTTTGTTTCATATGTTTGACGTTGTTGGTTAAATTTTATTATTGTTTTTATTTTATTTATCCCCTTAATTATTTTATGCATAAAAATTGCTACATTATATTTAATTTGTTGCTTTACTGTGAGCAAGCCAATATGTGTGTGCGAGTGAAAGTATCATAAAAAAGAAATGAGGGAGGATAATTGAACGTAGTGTTGTATAAAGCAGCCAGTCCACAATAACGAAAAAAAAAAATTTATCGGGTGCAGTAAGGTCAATTCTATGTTCTGATAAAAACAACAAGACCGCTTTGATACAAAAAACTGTATTAATCAACTTCTGAAAATGGTGTCGATCACAAAAATGCCATTTCTCAATTTTCAGAAAAACACCAACAGTACAAGAAAAATCTAATGGTACTTTAGAAATCATTGAAACTGGTAAAATATATAAAACTCTTGTTTGTTAAATATTTAAAAATCCTAATGTATTAATTGTTTATCATTTGTTAAAGTCAAAAACATTCAAACTGTTGTGTAGACATGATTATTCACCCTTTTTACAAAACTGCCATTCTCTCAGTTTCACTTTTCTATTGCTGGCTGTTTTCTGCATAACTACGTTCAATAACAGTTTTTTTTTCCAGAATATTAATTTAAAACAATATTGCAGAGTCTATTTGATTGTACAAGGTAGGGGCACGATTTATGGGTGAATTTGTTGCTGCATTCGTATTGTATTTCAATAAATGAAAAAGTTTTGTGTGTCTGGCCCGCCTAGATGGGATATTGAAATAAATCGAGGAGAGTAGGTCTGGGCAGTCAATTCAGCCATGAAGTATTTTATGAATAAATAAAAGGTCCGCATGTGCTCGCCGCCGTTTCTTTAAAGTTGGAAGTAGGTGACACGTATTGTTGTTGCCGTATTTGAAGTTATAATATTTGACGAACGTGTCTTGAACGTGTTCTATTTTATATATATATGAGGCCTAATAATGTAATTGATAATGACAATGAAATGAAAAGTGCAAGGAAAATGGGACTTATCATTAATTAGGACAAAACAAAATTGATGATTGCCTCCCAAACCTCTGCACAATCCCCCAAATCTTCACAGCGGGAAATTACGATTTTGAGGTGATCTAAATATGTACATGCCTAGGTTCCACAGTCACAAGTATCAACAGTATACAGGAAGAAGTCAAGAGGAGAATAATCGCTGCCAACCGTTGCTACTACGCGCTTCAAAAACAATTACGGTCCAAACTAGTACTAAAAAATACAAAAATAATACAGTACAAAACTCCGATTAAATTAATCCTGACATATGCTTCCAAAACCTGGGTTTTTTTTGTATTTATTTTTATTTAAAAAGGTAAAACATAAATAGAAAGAATATAAAAGGAAAAATAATGAAACCCACTAAACCGAAAAACCGGCTTGTCAGCAGGTTTCTTATTTTTCCTTTACAAAAAAAAAACGTTAGAAACAGTGTATAATTTTAAAAAGTAATTTAAACATTATAAAAAATTAAAACACACGTATTTTGATATAAAATTTAAATACAAAAAAATAATCAGATGATTGTTACCATAAAATAATAATCAACCTTGCTTCATATTCGTCATTTAATTATTGTTTCATCAAAAGTTTTATCTACATTTTCTTTTAAGATCTGCTCAGGAATTTCATTTAAAATTTCAGTTATTGTATAGTAAAGTGTACTTTAGTCATACTTGTTAACATACCTCGGTACTGACAAGCTTTCACGTAGTGCTAGCCTTGTATTGTGTGAATGTATATACCTTTTCTGGTAGTTACTATCAAATCGATATCTAGTAACAAATTTGAGCCATATATTATGTAGAATAATGCAGATCAAGGAAATGTTGAGACTCACCAACTTGTATGTTAAGCTTAAATGTTTAAAAGACACAATTTAAAATTTGATATTTCATGGACCAGAGATCTTAATTTCTTGGAGGTTAATTCCGTAAACTGTTTTGTATTAGAAGTTGAGAATTTCAATTTAATTTTGCCATTCAACAAACATTAAAAACAATCTAAAACGTTGTTCAAACCATTTTGTTAGACAATCAAAGTAATTATTATTTTAAATAGGGTATTAGCATTCTTGGATTATGATATTTAAGGGTTTTATCAAATAAATTGTACATTTATTAAGATTACTTTAATTTTGAACGTTTAACAGTACAAATCTTGTTTAGATTGACTTATGCTATTGTTTTTGAAAACAACTAGTTTTAAGAACAAAATATAATTAGCATCATCATTATTCTTCTTTTATATTTTGTTTTCGATAAACATTTATACGAGTTTATTATTTTTTTAAATAAATAAAATGAATTTAAAACGCATTATCAAAAAAACGCAATAAACTCGTATAATCTTTTGACTTCTATAAGAACATTCCTTTCTGATAAGGACATTTATCTTTCTACTATTACATATTAAATGTAAATGGTTTTAAAATCTTATAATTTTTTGATAAATATATTTTATAAATAAAATTGCTCATAGTATTTTGTTTTTTTTTTAAATTGTGTATTTATATATTACCAGACAATAAAATCCAACTTTGCATCTGTCTGTTTGTAGAATTGGGCTATATGGCATAGACAATCCTTAAGACGCACGCAATAAATACTTTACCATATATCTGCCATAATAATTCTCTTTACCTAATCCCGCATGCTTAAATGTATGAAAAAAGAAGAATAGAAAACGAAAAGTTTATTGTTTGTGATTCTGTTCATTTCTTTGGATACAATACTCGTATTAAGCTATAAAAAATACAGTTATGAAATAAACACTGAAAATCAACTTATCCATACAGCCATAGCTCAAACTATTAAGTAAAAAAAATAAAATAGATGTGAGGATGGGTCGGGTTGTGGTCCTGTGGCTAGCGTTGTGGACTCACGGATCAGAGGTCCGAGGTTCGAGCCCCACTCTACCCCAACCTTATTTTCATTTTCTAATAGTGAGTTATTTACAACTCGTTGAAAATGGCCACCACAATTGAAATATTTGGGCAAATTATAAGAGCGCTCATGTTTCTTTTTTTTATTAAAAAAAAAGAGATTATTTGTCAAAAACAAAAAAATATATAACAGGGTAATAAACCATATGAAATGACAATAATTCCTGATCATAAATAGCAACGACGATATTTATTTATTTTATTTTACTTTATTTTATTTTATTTCATTGTAAAGCCAACAGACATTTATAAATTTATAAAATACAATTACACTTTAAATACATATTATAAAATCCAAACAGAGGCTTCCACATAATATTAATATTGTAAATGCTGTAACATAAAATAACTAATCATACAAAACTTATAATATTACTAGAAGTTTTAATGTAAATGTAATACATATAATTAAAAATATATCTACTTTTGAATATTGGTCACACAGTTGCACATTACAATAAATAATACAACTATAGTTGACCATACAGTGTACATTTATTATGTGCCTCCATACAGAACTGCACATAACCTGCATAATATAGGCTGCGGATTCAACAACAACATCATAACTTGAATTATTTTTGGAAATTTCACTTTTAAAGGAAGTTAAAGAAATGTTTTGTCTGCAAGGAGAAGATGGTGGTAAGCAGGGACTTCATTGCTGCCACAATATCAGTAGGGTATATAATTCGTATATTAGATTTTCCATCTTATTGGGGTTACAATCGTTACAGTTATTTTTTTTGTATTTTTTGATTTCTGGCCCAGCTTCTTTCCTTTGTGCATTTTTTCGATTGATCGTTAAGAGATTTTTTCTAATACTTTGTAATTAAACTTTACAAGAAATACATATATTAATGCAATAAATAAATTCATTGGAGCCAAAACCAGTGTTCAAAAATGCAAATATTAATATTAACTAAAAAACAAATAAAAAATGTGAAAAATCATTGTAAGTTTAGTAATAATGTCATTACAAAAGTAATAAAACAAAGTCACTAGGAACAAAAAAAAACATATTTTTTTCTCAAATATTTGCGTTATCCATGGAATTTCCCATACGATTATAGAAAATAAAAATAATTACAATTAATGGTTGGAAAACTGTTTCTTTGTTGCAACAGAGAGAAAGTATTTTTGAGAAGGATGTTTGGAAGTTTAGGTATTTACAGGGCTTATAACCTGTCATTAGATGGTTTACGTGGCCACTTTACACACTGTGTAACATTCACCATTCTGCCTATGTTAAAACGTCCATATTTCCTCTACTCTTCCATCTGTTGACTTTTGTGAAGTTTGAGAGCTGAAACCTTTATTACGTAGGCGTGGGTGAGATTCATCCTGCTGAAAATGTTTGACCACAAAACTAATGCTTTAAATATTAGTAAAACAAATATAAAATAAAAAATATTTTTCTCAAAAAACAAAAAGAAAACTGCATGATATTTTCCTTAAATTTGTGCTAAAAAAGAATACTTACGTATGCTGAAAACCACATTCTAATGTGTTTTCCTGTTGTACCTTGATTTGGTGCCAGGTCTACAATATTAAATGTCATGTCAAATATAACAAGCGATGGCGCCTCAACGCCGCTCAAGTCTTTATAGTAGCATGAGGAATATAAAACGATAATTCAATCATACGAAGTTGTCAGTGGTATTCTGTTTGATTTGGCGTTTTAACAATTATAACGACACGAAAAAAATACATATAAGAAATTGCACAAATATAAATACATTATTTTATTTGAAATATATTTATTTAAGAACCCTTAAGAATCAAATTCACTTGGTAAAATATTTTTATTTTTTAAAAGTTTATATTCTATTATTAATAATAATAATTGCATTGATAAATTGAGTCTAATGATTAATAAATTGCATGAGGCTTCTAGTAAAATAGGTCTAATTATGAACATTACAAAAATAAAAATTATAAGTCAAGAAAACAAGATTAAAAGTCAACAATAAAATCCTCGAAATGGTAGATGAATATATATTTCTTGGACATAAGACAAAACTGGGTAAAGAAATTCAAACGGCGGAACTGCCAAGACGAATAGGAATGAGTTGGGTAGCTTTTGGAAATCTTAAGCACATTCTGGAAAATTAAGAGATTCCGATTTGTCTGAAAAGGAAAACATAAGAATCATGTATACTGCCAGTGACTACATATATATTAGAAACCATGGCCCTTACAAAAAAAATGTAGAAAAGTTCGAATGCAGACAGTGATCCATGGAAAGATCCATGCTCGGTATAAGCCTTAAAGACATAATGGGAAATGAAGAAATTAGGAACACAACCAGATTAATGGACATCATGGATAT
This sequence comes from Micrasema longulum, assembly GCF_059751315.1. Lineage (NCBI taxonomy): Eukaryota > Metazoa > Arthropoda > Insecta > Trichoptera > Brachycentridae > Micrasema > Micrasema longulum. The sequence goes on from NW_028278024.1 coordinate 73,999, forward strand.
TATTTTTAATATTTTTAATATCTTTTGTAGAGGTTGTCTGAGTCATTTGTTTAGTTTATTGTATAATTTCAGTCCCTGGTTTATTAGTCTCAACTGTCCTTGTCTCGTTTTAGGGATGATGTATATGATATTGTTCTGATATTTTTTCAAGTTTTATTTCTACGTCTATAATTATCATTGGCTGATTGATGAATAGATTTAAAGTATTCTTGTTCAAAGAATTCAGTTATATTTATTTGTTTAGTTTGTTAAAAGAGTTTTTTAGTTTATTTTATACAAGGTAGCATTGCACTTGGTTAAAAAAATTAAGAACAATAAAATATATATAAAATTCAAGAACCTGATCTTCATATAAGATTTCAAGCTGAACCATGTCAACTGTCTTTCATCCGCACTGTATTTATGACAAAGAAATCTACAGAAAATCATGAAGATCTATTCCGATGACCTACAAGTTGTTCAGAAAATATAAAAACATATTTTTTATCTTTTCATTCATTTCATTTATACATTGGGTATTAAAACTATAGTTGCCCTTCAAATTATTGATAAATAACACATGTTGACATAGTGACACGGTTATGGACATAAAAAAGATTGATTGAATCATAAATTAATGAAAGAACAAGGACCTTTATGATGAGCAGGCGTGATGCTACGCGGAAATATGTAATTACACATATGAGTATTTGACCTAAAAAGTCAATCAAAATTCAAAGATTATCAATTACCGAATTCCTAGAAGTAGCCGCTACCTTAATAACGATAGAATTACAGATAGGGCAAAAATCCGTCAAAAAAATCGCCACTTCTCAATCATTTGTCTTTTCGCATAACTTATTGCATCTACTATTACCAAGTAAACAGACCGAAATGACTTAGTAAAATTTATTTATTTACGGTTTTATGAATTTTTTACATAATAATAATAAAACTAGTGAAAATAAAAAAGAGAAAAAGCATAATGTTAAGAAAGAACCAATATCAAAAAACGTATACAATAGTAAACAGTTTTTATTATTTTTTTTAAATGTTTATATTCAACAATGATAAATTTATAAAATAATTCAAAACACAAATGTAGAGAGTTAAAATAAAATTTAAAAAAAAACATAATTTTAATTTTCAATTATTAATTGTTTTTCACAACATTATTGAATAGAGCTTTTAAGTCCGGTTAAGTAAATAAAGATATTTTTTTCTATCAATATTATAGAATCAGGTACAGAGAGTTTTAAGGAGTTTTTTTAAATATATTTTAAGGCTTGTAGTTTGTAGTGAGTATTTACAAATGGAAATAATATTAAAAATGAAGAAAATTTGTAATAGTAATTAAAAATTAAGAATGGAAATAAATAATGAAAAACATGCTCAGATGTAAAAATAAAATAAAATAGTAATAACATTTTTTTTAAAAAAGGAAAAACATAAACACATATTTATTTTAAGGGATTCAAAGTAACGATAAGAAGAATCTTTAAGTGAAATATAAGACAATAAATTTAAATTTAGGTCAATTTAAAAAACATCTTCAAAATTAATGACACATAATAGTAAGAGCAGCAATATATTGATTTTATTAACATATATAATATAAGTAATTAAAAGTAGTTTAAAAGTGTGAAACATACCAATGGCAGCACAGAAAAAAGAAAAAGAAAACTTTGACCCCTAAGAGAGACCATTCAAACAATGAATACTTTAGATAACTAGTGTTATATGAAATAAACTTAAAACTACCATTACTTGATGATTTTTGGCTTCCATGTTTTTTTTTGTAGTTGTCAGTTTAAGCAGAATGAAGAAAACGAATGTACGTTATAAATTATTTTGATCGACTTTTTTGAGTCAAATACTTCTCTGTGCATCGTTTTTAAAGAGCATCAGCAAAAAAATACTTTAATTGCTGTTTAACTGCCAAAAACAAATCAAATATTTTACTAAATGTTTTTGTTAAGGGTGATTGCAGTAAAATACAATCCAATTTATTGAATTACTAAATAATTAGCCACATTTTCAAAAAAATGTTGACAGCTATAAGCTAGAGTCGTCGGTCGCAGGTAACGAATTAAAAAAAACTTTTTTTCTCACATGAATGATTGCATGTATTGTATATCGTGATTTGCTATTATTTTTTTTTTTATTGAGGGCAATGAAATATTTGCCATATCTTGGCTGAAAAGTAAGATTTCAATTTATTATACGTCAGTAGCCACAATCATATTTAATAACTGTCAACAATATGTGGGCTACAAGAATAATAAATAAAGGAAAAATGAAGTGAAGTGAGTAAATATAACACATATATTGTGGAAGAAACTTAAGAACATGAACTTAGTAAAATCGAAAATAGGTACACATGTATATTGATGGCTTAATTTAATAGAGGTATAACTAAAAAAAAAAAATTTTTGAGTTATATTTAAGAAACACCCCTTTTCAACTTTACTAAGGTATAAGTTAAATAAATTGATTTCCTCTTGTAAGACAGATTTTCTTATACAAAAACAAATAAATATAACAATCTTCCAGCTCCGTAACTAATTAACACGTCGTAATTATTTTCATAACATGTTTAATCCAAAATTGAATAACCATTGTGTATGTATTTCAAACAAATATTTATGCACATATTTATATACTTCACTTAAGGTAAAAAATACCCAAATATTTAATTTTAAGAGCCGTTTTTAACGAGCTGTAAATAAATCACTATTAGAAAACGGAATCGAGTTGGGGTAGAATAGGAACAGCGCGTTTGCCCACCAAGCAAGAAGTCTCGGGTGCAATTACCGACATAGTTGATATGAAATATTTATTTAAAAGGGTATTTCACACCAGAATATTTCTTAGTCCCTGGACAAGTACTTAAAGCGTAAGACTGATCATATTATTTTCACAATACAAAAAAAATATCAAGATACGCTGCGATTGGTGTACCAATGCAGTGTTTTATGCACCATTAGGTACGGAAATGGAATGATGAAGATGATGAAGGTGACATAAATAATTATTTGATACAAGACAATTTAAATCTGTCAAAACTTTGGTCAGCCATTTCTCAAAACTTGTATTTTCTAGTTGTCTCTGTATTGAACTGAGCCATCCAAAAATAAAAAAATAATCTTAAAACCTCCTCCTAAAAATGTTCACGAGTTTCGAAAGATATCAATGATTCATGAAGCCTTCTTGTGTAAATCGTTATGAGTAATTTGTGTAAATGGTTATATCTACACAATCATGGGAGACAAAGGCTTTATCTTGCATCGGAATAGAACCTATCAACTCATACTTTTAAAAAAAATCAGGATCTATCTTATTCCCCTAAACATATTCCGCATTCTATTTTTCTCAGAAGTCATACGAAAATTTTTGCCAATATAAATATGACAAGAGCTAAAATAACAAACGAGTATAAGTACGGATTTCCAATCTCCTTTGTACTGGATTTGGTCGTACGTGATCGCGTTAGTTATTCTTGTCGTTGACACTGATTCAATTTGAAAGCTACAGAACTCGTATAATATGATAGCAAGTATTAAACTGCATGCTTTGGATGGATTACTTGTAAAATATGATCTACAAATCGACGTGTCTTTGTATATACTGGTTTAATATATGCTTAGTTAAAAAGGACACACACCTATGTATTATCTTTAATATTCGCAAATTCGACCACATAACCGAGTATCGCACGCAAATATACTGGCTCAGTATCAGACATAGAAGAAACATTCACATTATATCACTTCATAACAATATTTTAAATAATTCCTTTTCCCTATTTTTTTGTTTACCTGAGAGAGCTCTTCCAACCTTTATTACAGCATAGGCTAACTCTAGTAACGAGAGAACCCTTTTAATACCCATTTACCGCTCAAATTTTTGCCTCTTTTTTCGTAGTAGTAGCTGCTTAATTATGAAAAATTCTATCCACTTATGTCAGAAACGCTCCTTCTTATTTACATTCAAATCACGAATTTAATTTCATTTCCTGAATATTTAAGTTTTTTTATCTCCTCCTTCTTTCCTTCTCTCTTTACCCCCTCCTCACTTCATAATAAAGTGTATGTTTTGAATAAATTTTTATTTCTTAAAAAATACTTGTTTGTTTATCAATATTTTGTTCTGTAATGAAATTATTAATAAACCAACAATAAGTTCATATACCACTAATTTTCTCAAATTAAAAGGTTCGGATAGATAGAAAGAAATTGCTTGAAAGCAATATGTTCGCCTTTATGCATATGTATGTAAACTCAATTTGTACATAAATAAATAAACATCGTTATCAGCGCAATTATTATAAATATACTAAAGTACTGTACGTGTGCAATATCAATAATTACTTTTGTACAATTATCCTTTTTGAAATATATTCAGGTAAAACCGATTAGAACCGGATTGTTGCCCATGGTTAGTGTATTGAACTCACGGATCAGAGGTCCAAGATTTAAACCCAACTCTACCCTTGAAAACCTTTTTTTTTTTAATGTATATTTACAATTCGTTGAAAATGCCCAAAGTTGAAATATTTAGGTTGATTATAAAAACGCAAATATTTGTTTTTATTCACAAAAGAAAAAAACAACGTTCAAATTGTAAAGTTCACACTTCAGACTTGCAAATTTGCTAAGGTGCAAATAAAAAATAAGCAATCATTACGAAAAATGGTCTATCTCTGGGCGTTTTAAGAATATATTTATGTTTGCGTTATGGAATCAGAATCTTGGGAGTGTTTCCGACACGATAGCTGCTCTCAGATAAAAATCCTGAAAACAAACATCCAGTGCAAAATAATCCACCTCTTGTAAAAGTTATTGGCGCATTCGGCTTCTATGCTTGAGGTACCGGTTTTGATTTCTTGAAGATCGGCTTGTATCAAAGGTAGGTAAGGGACACTGATTATTTTTTTTGTCTTTTGACTAGCTTATGAAGTGTAAGATTCATCACATAACCTTTCTGCAACATATAATCCAGAAACATTGCATTTTATTTAACAATGTAGTGCCTATTTTCCATTTTGTCAAAATAAAGGTTGGTGATTGAGAAAAATAAATTAATATTTCAATCAAAAAAGTTTGTATTATGTCCAAATGTTTCCAAACAATCTAGAATCGCTCCTTAGAGAGTCATTTAGATCTTAATTTGTTGCAACAGAGAAGGGTAACATTTTTGAGAGTATGTTTTCAGGCGTTACCCAGTAAGTTAAATAATTAATAATAAGTTAGATGAATATCACCCACAACAATTTTCTGCTCTTTTACTTTGCCAAAGTCAATAAAGAGTTGGACAAATGCGTATATGAATGTGGACTACACTACAAAGCAAACGATTTTTTTTTTTAGGATTTTTAACTAAGAGACGTACGTCATTGCGAAACATCAAATGAATCAACTGGCAAAGAAAAACGCTTAAAATAATAAAATGCTTGGTGAATTTTTTTGACCAGAAAACATTTTTTTATGTATTTTTTTTTATTTTTACGTATATAAAATATCAAATGAAAAACCATTAAAACCATATTCATAAAATACTATAGTAATTGGAAAATCTTAAATTTATTTTACCGCATTTTAGATTTACTATGTTATTTCCCTGATTATGTAACAGGTACTTACCGTTTAACTTGTGAAGTTGACTCCAAAAACTTAATGTATAGTCATATGATATTTCATTCTTGAAGGTCATTTGATCTATTTCGTGCATCATATAAATACTTGTTAAAAACTCAACCCGTATGAAATCTGACATTTGTAAATAAAAAATAAAAAAAATTTTATTTCAATTATCTAACAAAAAAAATGTTTACCAGGTTTGAAAAAAGTAAACATATATTATAAAACAATTTTAAAATATTTTAATATTTGATTTGTGGATGTAGCTAGTCCAATGCATGTTCCGGAGTGTTAGTGTATTATTTATTTTAAATAAAAGAGAACTTTCACATCAATTTGAGAATATTTTTTAACTTGCTGTGATGCTACTTGTGAAAACCTGTAATTGGCTTATTTGTAATTTGTTTTGTTTAATATAAGATTAATATAGCTGTTAGTTATCTGAATAAAGAGTAAACAATTTAAAAAAATAAAAGAAATCAGAAATTAAATTTAAATAATATGAACATGAAATGAAAAGAGTGTTTATTATTTACGAAAGTTATTTGAAAATTTTTCTTAATTTTTTTTCCCTTATAGTTTCTCATCGCTATGTATATTTTTAACAAACGTTAGATTTCAAATTGTGTTTTATTAAATTAGTGTCGGAAATAAATACTACTTCCAAATACAAACTTGAATCCACTTTTATTAAATAAAACAAAATTTATAACGATAACATATATAAATTTAAACATATTACCTAACAAGTAAGAAGTAATATGATACTCTAACGAAAATCGAACTGTCAAAATATGAATGCCGCTTTAGGCGGGATTGCCTAAAATGAGTTGGAAAAAAGATTGCCAACGATTAGAAAACAAGAACTCGACTTTATATTATTTTATTTATGAATTTTGTAACATCGCAAAGCTATTGTTCGTTTGAACATACATACGGATCGAACCTGGGACCTTAAGCGCAGTAGACGAATACTTCAAGCACTAAATAACAATAGCGACTTATCCCCACTTCATTTCCTTTTTCAGGGTTTTGATCTGAGAGTTACCATCGAGTCGAAAACACTTCAGTCAGATTTAAGGCCAGGATTGGTATGGGTTAAAGTACATAGCTACATAAATTAGTCATTGGTCATGAGCTCAGTAAATGGCTTGAATTCCTAATTTTCTTCTCTGAAATGTTCTGTATCTCTATTTTAATATGTTCATTGTATTAACTTCAAAGAAGATAAAATCCACTCTTTATATAGGTACAAGTATTAAAAAAAACTTTCAATTTTGTTAATTTGTACTTTTTTTTAAGCCAATCAACAGACTTAAGTAAGCCCTAAAAGATTGGCATTAATGAGTTAGACTTTATTTAAACATTCTTAAAATCTACATAAATTAACAAAGTGTATATTTAACAAAAGGTATGTTTAAAGCATAATCTAGGCGGAAATGGCAAGTGTGACATCGCGAGTCAGGAGAGACAACACCGCTTGCTTCTTAAATGCCTGCTCTTGCTGTAGGAACACATCAACAGTACCGCTCAGTGAGATTTCGTTCACTGTTCTGAGGATCCTTGGCAGAGGGGAAAAGAATCCGATCTCAGTTTAATAATTTCCCTCAGCAAAGACAGGATTAGTACGCAAGTTACGGCGAGGTACATTAAGGTTTATCTAAGGGGCATGTATACAGTTTGATATTAATTTGTGCAAGAATACCAAACCAACTAAAATCCATCTGAATTCTAAAGATATTAAAGTACTCTAGACGATCATAATAGTTGATTATGAAAGTATTAGATCCGATTATAAATATTAACGATTTAAAAAATTTACGTTGTCACTTTATTCACATGTAAAAATATTCATGTGATATGTGAGGTTGATGAAAACGTTTTAATTTGTCGAAATACGGGTTTATTTGGACATTCTTTTCTCAAAAATTATCAACAAAATAAATCTCAAAAAATCGCAAAAGAAAGTCTTATTTTGAAAATTTTTTTTTTTTGTGGGTTCGAGCTTTTTATTCATTCGTAAAATATAAAATACCTCAATGTTAAAGAATGACGAAAATACATTTCTAATTTTGCTGTAAAAGGTGTTATATTTTTTTTTAAATGTGTAGAAGTACTTCAGTTTTGGCTTTTTCATTTTACAAAAATCAACAGATGCAACAAATACAGAAATTCAAACGTGTTTACTTTGTAGGTAAAGTTATCATTCAAAATTATCAATAACAGGTGATAATTATCCTAAAAAACCATATTTTCTGTCAAATGTGTTAAGTATTAAGTTTGTAAAATCAGTCGAATTACTTTAAAATATGAATTCTGAAAAACACAAATATGATACCAGACAACAACACTATCACATAAAAAAGCAAAGACAAACGACAAATAAAATATATATTTTTTTAATTTATGAGAAGATTACGAAATGTAATAAATATAAAGAGGAGTGCTCTCAAATATAAAACAATCATATGTCCACGCATAAATTTCTGTTTTTTCATATTTTTTTATGTAATGAAGGAGAAATTAAAAATTTACAAATTCATCAAAATAAGGCGATGAGGATTATATTACAAAAAATAAATATTTTAATGTGGAAATATTTCACAAAGTAAAAAGCTTGCCCACATAAGCCCCAAATAAAATATATTGTAACAACTTATATACATAAAATGATTAAGGGGATAAATAAAATAAAAACAATAATCAAATTTTACCAGCAATGTCATACATATGAAACAAGGGATAAAAAAAGATAAAATTACCAATGAGGAGAAAAACAGAATCTCAAAACTCACTGTACAAGGGATTAAAGCTGGACAACGAGTTAACTGAAGAAATAAAAATATAAATCATTGAATCTTGTAAGTTAATTTGAATAAATACGTTCTTGAGAAATTTCGATGTTATTAAAAATTTATATTACTTCTTAACATGTTAGGAACTAACTTAATATCGATTAATTAATAAATAATGTGTAGATTATATATATTTTTTAAAACTACGTAAATATTTTTTTTCCATAATGCCAAATGTCTGTATTATTATTATTATTACTATCATTATTATTTATATTTAATCCATTAACTTTTGAGTGTCCTGACGAAGAGACGGGTACGTTTTGAAACCGGTAGACTAAAAAAGTCGGTAAGTAGTTTTATACTTATATTTATTAAAAAAAGTATTTACCTACCTACTTAAATAAATATATCGGAGACGAGTTTAAAATCAACATTAAAAAGTACATGATTTATTTGCCAGACAAGATATAAAATCACTAACCTGATCTTATTAATCGTTATTTAAAGTATAAGAACATACTTTTTAATGTAATAAACAAAAGCGGTACATAATATATATTTACAAATTTATTTACCTGGCATGTTAACTAGGGATGTAAATTCTGAAATAGATATTGAAAGGAGGGTGAGTTCCGAGAACATGGTGAACGGAGCACTAAAATTAACCTTGGCAAATAAATGTTTGTCGTGGGAGGCAAAAATCTCAGTTTAAAATAGAAGTGCCGATCTTTAAAAATGGAAGAAAAGTCTAGATTTGTTAATTTTAATTTTTTCACCAAAACAAGCCTGGAGTCTCAATTACAGTGGTGAATTACAGCACAGAATACCTAGGCTTGAAAAAATCCTATTCAATTTTTGTGTTCTCACTGGGAATCGAACCCAGAACCTACCGTGCGTGAGTCAAGCGTCTTCACAGCTTCACCACGGAGGACACTAAATTTTGAAAAAAAATGAGATGAAAGTAGACTGAACGCTGTCACAATGCGTTCTTTCAGGCAAATGTGTCATAAAACTATGTACAATAGATGCACAAAGGTCGAGATCATTGCATTATCGACAAAATAAAGAAATAAGTTCTTCGTTGGTTTGGACATGTAGAGCGAATAAACCGCGAAAGAACGGCTTAAAAGATTTACGATGCAAAAGTTGATGGATACAGAAAAAGACCGAGAAAGACATGGCGAGACCAAATCCGGAAAATACTTAAGATGGACATTTCAGAAGACAGAATTATCAGCCCGCGTGCATGAGAAGATTAATGAATGTTGAGGAAGCGGGGTTTGAATAAAAAGAAAGAGTGATAATATGGCGTTGTATCCTCTTAAAATAATTATATTTACTATCCAATCTGATGCATTTCAATTCATAAAATTACTATATTGGGAATAGGCAATGATACAAGTAAATACAGTTTTTGCTACAATTCGTGTTTGCAATAAAAATGATAAATGACAATACATGACCAAGACACTTTATATAATTTGCAATGAATATTTTAATTAAATTAAAATCGCGATAAACGAGATTGAAAATTATATAACAGTAACTCGTTTATTGTCAAAAAAAATCGCTTTGATATTTGAATGAAACCGGTAAAAAGAAACGCGGTCTTTAAAACGGTTTCCGTGTATACGGAGGAATGTATTTTCGCTGCCTGATTGTTTTAATTGTTTGTTTTAACTGATAATTATATTTAATATTTATCTATACATTGCATCATTAACGTGTCGGGTATCAATTATACCCGGCGTAATATCCGAAAATAATAATTACTAGTCTGATGAATATTAAATACACCTTCATGTTAATAAATTTGATGTTATTACGTTAATAAACATCATGTAAATATTTCTTTATGAACTCTGATATTGTTTGAAATTAATTATCGCTTTGTTATTTTCTCTTTCTACTAAGTGTTGAGCGATACATTTTGCGTTATAAAATATTATGATTGTCTACAATATTTTGAGTATGTCCAAAAGTTTGTAGATAATACTGGATTTCACCTCCTACGGGGTTATTAACATTAAAATTGACTGCAACATAGAATGAGAACCTTTTAAAAAATTATATGCAGTCGGCCTCGTTCTGTAGTGGTCAGCGTGTTTGCCTACCATGCAAGAGGTCTCAGGTTTGATTTCCCACAGGGTTGACATGAAATATTTATTTAAAAGGGTGTTTTTTACATAAGAATATTTCATCGTAGCTGGGCTGGTACCTGAAGCGTAAGACCGATTATCTTACCTTCATGAAAAAAAAAACAAGATACACTGCGATTGGTGTACCAATACATTGCCCTATGCACCATTAGACGCGAAAAAGGAATGATGATGATGATGATATGCAGTCTAGGCATTTACATTAATGATATTATTGGCCATTTTACACACTGTGCAACATCTACCAATGTTCAGGCTTTGCCTAGTAGATGAAATCATTTAGCCATATGAATCTCACCCTCATCAATAAAGATTTGAGCCTTTTTATTAGAGACTTCGCTGTTTTTTTTCGATGTTTTTCGGCTTCAATTTCTACGGCACCTACTTTCCTTGCTTTTAAATCATTCCTAATGCTTTTAAACGTTTAAAAACTGTTGGGTCATCAACTCCTCATGATTCTGCGAGTTCATTTTGCATCTGATATAGATCTTCCTCAAGTAATGCCTCCAATTCTTCGTTTTTAAACTTTTAGATGACCCAGAGCGTTTTTATCTTCAGCATCAAAATAATTATTTTAAAAGTGTCGAAAACCATCTCTGCATTTTGAATAATTTTGTGTTTTGGCTGCATTTTTTTTGCAAGAAATTCGACATGTTTAACGCTATAAAAAATATTTTATTTACACTTTGGCGGAAAATATATCCCGTTGTTTCAAGTCCAATGGTGAAGCTTCATGACAAAGTTGGTTGTAGTATTGGCCAACGTAATAATACTAAGATAATACCATTTCAGAAGAGGTGAGAAGCAAGAACCAGAGAAGCAATATTGTCTTTACGAATACTACTAGAAAAAATAATAAAAAGAAACCAAAACGCATACATTGCATTTATAGACCTAAAGAAAGCCTTTGACAAAGTAGAATGGAAAAGACTCTTCGAGATTTTAAAGAAAATTGATATCAAATATAGAGATAGACGAATAATTCAGGCGCTATACAAGAATGAGGCCACTATAATCAGATGTGACGATGATACAGAATAAACCAATTTAAGACAAAGGGTAAGACAGGGATGCTCACTATCACCTGTTCTTTTTAACGCTTATATACAGGGTGCGATTGACGACTTGAGAGAGATGGTGAGTCACAGAGAAGGTTTAAAGATACACGGGCAAAAGGTGGATATGATAAGGTTTGCTAACGATATTGCTATGGTTGCTGAAAGTGAAGAAGAACTGCAAGAGGCCTAAACAACTATGAAAAGCATTCTTCAAAATAACTACAGTATGAAGATAAATATAGACAAAACAAAGCTACTGACTGTAGGCCAAATGCAACACCAGATGAGAGTAGTGATGCCGGGAATACCACTAAAGAACGCCAAGGAGTTTGTCTACCTCGGGAGCAAAATAACGTGGGACAGTCGGTCTAAAGAGCGAGGTCGACAGCCGTATACATCAATCTAGACTTGCATTTAATAAAAGGTCAAAAATAATAGAATCAAATAATATAGACCTAAAACTAAGAATACTCCTAATCAAGACCTATGTATGGAGTATCTTGATGTATGGCTGCGAGACATGGTGTCTATCCGAAAGAGATAAACGGAGACTAGAGGCTTTTGGGATGTGTTGTAATAGTGTATTTATTTAACCTAAAATATTTAATATATTGGGTAACATTATCGATAAAAATAACCATCGTATTATTAAATTGTATGTAGGCACATTACAATACGGAATTTCTGTTTACATTGTGCTAACAAATTCCTCTACGCGAACAAACGACTGAATTATTATATTTGTTCGTGACTAGAATAGTATGAACATAAAATCACACAATAATATCGTTTTCTCAAAATGTTGAGATATTTTAATGGCACAATTACTGTCTGGCGGCAGGATGTTATTGTTTATAGTTGAATATTGTTTAATGTTACTACTATTAAATGTTATACAAATGTTTGTTTCTAAGAAAAAACAAATATTTTCTTCCTTATTATTTACTCAACTATCTAAATTTTGTGGTAGAATGGTTCGACGCTCGATATAACACTTAACTTACACGTTGATCGTTCGGTCAATTATTCATAAATCTAATATTATTTATTTATTTATTTTATTGGGTAAACAAACAGTATGTACAACGTTTATTGTTGATATTTTTATAATTAATTTTTTTTCTTCATATTTTCATTATCTTATTGAGCAACTACTAAGGCTGGTCTGTAGCGGGATTTTCGTGTAAGTGTTATTAGTGTCTTGGTGAAAAGGCGGATACGTCTAGAAAACGGTAGGCACAGAAAAGTGGGTAAGTGGTTTTATTAAAATATTTACTGTAATTTATTGGAATTATTTGTTTAGTTCCTCTCCTCTCTCCTCTCTCCTCTCTCCTCTCTCCTCTCTCCTCTCTCCTCTCTA
>NW_028278025.1:0-37308 GCF_059751315.1 Micrasema longulum
TGTAAAAATTATATCGGAAAAATATGTATGCACACTTGTTGATAAACAATAAATCTTGTTATTTATATACTTAAAACAATCTTCACAACTCTGTATTCTAGTTTGACAGTAATTGACTATATAAAAATTCATTTTCTCAAATTTAAATTGCCCCTTGTTCTTGGAAGGATTATAATGAGTAAAATGCAACATAAAAAAAAAAAATAATGAGACAAAGTATTTTAGTAAATTAATATTACATTTTCTTAACCCATTGTATTTTTTTATAAATACACAACCTTCTAATCCAACACCGAATTTTTAAAAAAAGGTAGCACGTTTGGTTAAAATTTAATACAACTTTTTTTAAATCAGCATCCTGTAGATTTTAAATGCGTTAGTGTGAGTTTTCTGAACGCGCCAGCCTAAGTTGAACTACCAGTAGATGTCTTTCTCGATCTTCTTCGTTTTCTGCCTGTATCGAAATTCGCATCGAATACTATTTTAGTCGTTCTTTTGAGGTAGGTCGTATTTCGCTCCATACAAAGGGTCGGCACCGGTAATTCATTGTCAAATGCTAATTTTGACTCCCGCGACAGGCAATTATTTGCCAAGCATTATCGATAAAATAAAAAAAGAAGCGTCGCGTTGGTTTGGACATGTGGAACGAACGGACAGTGAAGAAACGCCTTAAAAGATTTACGATGCGAATATTGATGGATGCATAAAATTAAAAGCAAATTTAGCAAATACTTAAATAAGAACATATCAAAAGTCTGAATAATTGCGTGCGTGCAGGAGAATATGTATGAATATAAAAGGAACCGAGGTATGTGTGCAAAGACTGATTGATTAACTTTATTGGGAATTTGTACAGCTATCAGACAAAATTGTCGATAATGCTTATCTCAGCCTTACGTAAGGCGCGAATATCAACATTTAGATAGTTTTATCACATATTCGCCTGATAGATCGCATTCAGCCTACTTTGAAATTGTTTTTATTTTAAATTTTTACTTTTTAAATAGGTGCGAAGGTTTTCACGGTCACTGTTATAAATATATTTCTTTTTGGGTGATACCGTGTGTGTTGGATTTGTTCCGGCGCTTCGGCTACCATTGCAGGAGCCATTTTTAGGGTCAACTGAATAGGGTGTGAGGTGAGACAAAGAACCCACACACACTGTATCACCTAAAACGAAACATATTGTTTTACTTTTTACTCTGTTTTTTATAATGTTTTCAAAAATATATTTTAATTTATAATTTTTTGACAATGTCTTTTACTATGTTTTTGTTATGTTTTTTTTTACGTATTTTTGTACGTTTTCATATTGTTTTTTTTTTTTAAATATATTTTACTATGACTTAAACTACGTTATTAACTAAGTATTTTACTTTGTCTTTTAACATATTTTCACTATGTTTACTACTTTTTTCTAAAAATATTGCATTTTATTTATTTTTTCTAGGAATTAATTACTGTTTTTGTGTTTCGAATGTTTTAGAACGAAGTAAATAACCCTAGTTAGACAGTCAAAACGACTTTGTATAAATGTATAATTTAATGTTCATGATACGATAGTAAATAAACAAATAAATAAATCAATTCCATCCTTCGTTTCAACACATAAGGATCGCTACCAGAACTCCATTGTGAACTACTTATTTCACCTTTTCCAACAGTAATTTATTTTCCAAGTTAATAGAGTTCTTTGAAACAGACATTTTTGGTGTTTTCATAAGAACACGCTATATTACTTAACGAATTTGTAAAATGGTAAGAGAATATAATATATTAATTAAGTTTTTCTTTAAATTTCCGAAAAAACTAGTTTTCATCAATGCAGTTATAATTAGTTATCGAATGACACGCCTTACAGCGAGTCTGTAATCAAAATGCATTTTCTGAACGAGAGTTGCGCTCGCCAGAAGAATAGATGTTGGGAAAAAGATGAAATTTGCAAACTAGGTTAGCAAATTTAAATTTCCAATAAAAATCTTGTTTATTATGAAAATTTATTCACTCAAGTCTCGCTGGCCAATGTATGCAGGAAGTTATTATCGAGTCTAGGAACTGTAGTAAAGAGAAATTTCCCGATTTCCTTACTTACATAAAAAAAACAATCAAAGAAAAGTAGAAATTCGAGGAAATTTCTTGACAATATTATTACGAAAATTGACTATTCAATTCAAGTTCGAAAACATTCAAATAAATTACACAAAAGTCTTGTTTATACGGTTAATACGAAAAAAACCGTCCGAATATAAATTGTTCATAAGAAAATAAATTTTAAAAAAGAATATCTTTATATATATAATTATTCTGTATGTGTGATGTCACTGAACTCCTAAACGGCTTTTTTAAAATTTATAAATCATGTAACACAAAGTGTTTTACAGGTATAATACGGTGAATTACATTTCCAGAAGTTACAACAACTCAATTCGAGACATAAATAATATTAACATTTAGAAAATAACACATATTGAGAATAACAAAGAAACAAAGCAAGTTTAGCACATTTATAACTAAATATAGCACAACAATATATACGCCAAAACCTTTTCTTACACAAGCAGAATAAATATATATAAACAAACGCTTTTAAGAATAAAGAATAAATAGTAGTGAATCTACTAAGGGAGATAAGGTCATTAACATTACATGCCATGCAGATGATGCTGCCATTGTGATTATGAGAACATATCCATCTCAGTTAGTAAACATCTTTATGCCTAAGAAATGTCGTATAGTACTGTAGGATAAAGGTTGCTGAGGGTTTGGTTGGAGTTCCTACCCCAGTTAGAGATTGACAGAGAAGACACGAGGTTGCAGTTTAATTCGTATTTATTACATGGCGAATAAATAAACAATTATATCGGACGAGTGTTACGTCGATGATGGGTTGAGAAGTAACTTGAACTACATGCTGGAGCTGTGTGATGTCGTCGAGCTGGTCTGACGTGAACTGAACTGACTGATGCTGGCTGCGTCTTGTGGTCTCTTTATAGACGATGTTCTTTTGTAGTTCATTTCTTCATGGTAGGGACGGTGTGAATGTACTGTAGAACGATGCCCTCTGATTTCATGTGAAATACTCAGAGTTGCATTTTACAAATGTATAGGATTCGATTGAAAATGATGACATTGCATCGTCGGTCATTGGTCTCTTTTAGGTGAACTAATTTAACACGTGTGTGTCATTGACTATGGACTATGGACCCTACAGTACAATGAACACATGATTATTGGTAACATAAATCGGATATACAAAACGTGTGTCAGACCAAATCATGGTGTATACAACAGATGCGATGACAGATAGATGACAGAGAAAATAAAAAATACGAAAAACCTAGAAGAAAAACTAAATTGAAAAACTAAATAGAAAAACCAAATAACTGCTCAGAACGTCAGAGATGAAAGTACTACGGCTTAACCGATTTACGTGCGGTTTTCAGAGAAATATAGATCTTTGCGCTGTGCGTGTTTGTAGATTAAAATCTTCATTCAATGCAATATGTAAAAAAAGGGTAAGGAGCATAAATGTTTTATTCATCGATCAACCAGGGTTGCATTTAAGGAGAATGTATTTACAGCTCGGTGCTCGGTGTATGTCTAAGAGAATTGACTTCGAAATAGTAATATCTCAATTTCATCATATTAGTTGGTAGATACCGTAGTTAATCTCACGCATACAGATATATCGATGACAAACAGACAAGAAAAATTAATGTACCAGAAATCAAAAGTACAAATCTAAGGTATCTTTTCATTCCCTCGCTCTGATTTTAACTATTTCTCTCCCACAACATGAAATATTTTCATAACCTAATCAGTGCATGTAAGGGTTGCTGATTAAAATGCATGTGGTGTTGGTTTTATATTTTTGAACAACTATTGTGAATGTGTATAGTGGGTTTTGCATGTTGGTTGAATTGGTGTCCCAACGAATAAAGAAAAGTCGGTAAGTAGTTATACTCGTATATAAATACTTAATGATATTTAGTAAATTTTATTATTATTAACATTTATATTATATTAACAAATTGCAACAGGGATGGAAAATACCTTAAATAAGGGAATATGGAAGTCTAGGCATTTACAGGGCTTATGACCGGTCATTAGCTGGTTTAAGTGGCTACATTACACACTGTGTAACATTCATCATATTGCCTATGTTAAAATATTCATATTTCTTCAATTCTTCCATTTGTTTATTTTAGTGAAGTTCAACATCATCATCATCATTCCCTTTCCGCACCTAATGGTGCATAGAACACTGAAATTGGTACACCAATCGCAGCGTATCTTGATCATTTTTGTTGCATGAAGGTAAGATGGTCAGTCTCGCGCTTCAGGTACCATTCCAGGGACTAGGAAATATTCTAGTGTGAAAACACCCTTTTAAATAAATATTTCATATCAACCATGTCCGGAATCGAACCCGAGACCTCTTGTGCGGTAGGCAAACGCGCTGATCATTACACCACGAGGCCGACAGTGAAGTTAAAGAGTTGAAACCTTTATTGTAGTGAAGAGAATCATCTGACTGAATTATTTCACATACTAGGCAACGCCTGAAAACAATTTTTCAATTTTTAAACTTCTTCTTGGACCAGTTGGTTTCATTACAATATTTGAGTTTGTCTGACTCCCCGAGAGAATGAAATCTAGTCTTTTGTCTACGAACATTAGGAAAAACTCAAATTTATATTATTTTGTAATTATTATATTTTTTAATTTTATGAATTTTTTTTTTTTTAGGGTAAAGAAATATTTGGGTTCTTATGATATACCCAAATGTTTAATTTTGAGGGCCATTTTCAACGAGTTGTAAATAACTAACTATTAGAAAATGGAATCAAGTTGGGGTAGAGTGGAATTCGAACCACGGACCTTTGGTCTGTTAGTCCGAGACACTAACCACGGGACCACAACCTGATATAAATTGAGTACATTGTTTACCTAATAAAATAAATACGTAGTTAAATTTCAAACAAACCATCACGATGTTTTTCCGTAGGTTTAGACAGAAGGGATAGAACGCCAGAACACTCTGTTTTTGCATACATACCTCGCTTTCTCAACATTCGTACATCTTCTCATGCACGCACGCCGATTATTCCTACTCTTGACTTGTCCATCTTTAAGTATTTAAAAGATTTGATCGTGTTATGTCGATTTCGGTCTTCCTCGTTTTCGGCATCCTTCAACATTCGCATCGTAGATCCTTTTAGCCGTTCTTTCGCTGTCCATTTGCTCTACATGTCCAAACCAACACAGCACCCCTTTCTTGATTCTGTCGATAATGCTCGTCTCAGCCTTACATAGTTCACGGATCACGACATTTGTGCACCTACACTATACATCGTTTTACCACACATTCGGCTGAGAGAATACGGAAAATCGCCCGTTATTTTGAAAAAGAAAGAAAGGAAGTTTCAAGTCGGAAAATGTTTTATGTGTCAGAATAAAAACGGTGACCAAAGTCAGACAGGAGCCAGTACAAATGTACAGAATTACGTGGAAACACAGACCTGTGTTCGTACCAGTGGCGAATTGTGAGGTTTTTTAAATATGTAAGCTATATTCTTTTTCATAATTTGTACCTACGTGTACATACATACATATGAGTAATAAAGTTTATACACGGCTTTTATTACACATATGGTTTAATTTTTATTTTTTATTTTTATTTATCAAGGAAAAACAACAGTTGTTATATAAGAATACAAAATATTAAAAAATAGTACATACATTCAGTAAAAGTTTTTCACAAATATAATGAGAGAACATGTTACACAATAAAGAGAAAAATAATATATTATATAAGACATGAGAAAAAAAAGAGCTCGTAAGAAGGTTAAGGGATGAGGAAATAGAGTGCAGGAGTGGAGGAGAGGGATTTTTATAATATAGTTAACCAATTCTAAATTTTTATATTTTAATAAAATAAACTTAAATTAAGGAACATAAACTTATTACACACTGACAAATGTTTCATTTTAGTGTTTCAAAAAGTTTGTTTTTGAAGTCACAAAATTTTGGATTAAAAATATCTAAATGGGGACAAAGTAAATTAAATTTGGAGCAACTACGATAAATAAACGAGTTTGGAACTTAACGTTTTTTGGGCAATTAATTATTTAAAAAATTAACTTGTCGCGTGACTTTACGGGACAATTGATTAAAATACGCTCCAAGAGATATGGATTATCGATAAAATTGTTTAAAATTTTGAAAAGGAAAGACAGATCACAAACGGTTATTAAATGGAAAAATTTATGCGAAAACAACTTTATCTCTCCGCTTTACGTGCTGAAAACAGAATATACGAAATACCTACTTATTTTTTATTTATATAATTATTACCAATAATACACCAATTAAATTTAAACAAATATTAATAACTTTGCGAAATATGTAGGTGTATTCTCCAGCATTTTGATACCGTATATATATTTAAAAATTTTAAAAAGTAATTATATTCATAATTCTTTTATGTGTGGTAAATTGCAACGCAAACATTACACCGCTACGTGACTGTCACCGTCCGCTAGTTTCCTTCTAAAAATGAATAATGCCAAAAATTGACGCAGCACCGAGCGGAGCGCTACTGAAGCGGGCGGACGAAAAAACTGGCGTAATATGTCAACAGAATATTATCAAAGGAAAATTGTCCTTAGGAAATAATGTTCGAAATGCTATTCTCGAAATAGAGAAGCTTCAAATAATATATATAATCTGCAAGTGAACTCAGGAAAGAAAACGAACTTTCTTGGTTTAGAGATATTAAAATACAGTAATTTATAATAAAGTAAGCCAGTTTCTTGACTTTCAGACGTTGTAGTTTTTGTGGGCATTTTTTCCAATTTATGTTATAGCTTAATTTTAAGATGTATTTTTCTAAAGTGTATTTTGTAATTTTATTTCTATGTAAATTATATGTGTGTGGAAAAAAAAATACATTGACTTTCTGAAGACCATAGTTACAAAAATGAAAAAAATGAATGAAGGAATGGACCCAGACCCGTAAAAAATAACTATTGTAAAAAATATTAATGCTAGGAAAAAAAGTTTTGTATGCATAAGCAAAGAAATAAATATCCGAAACTAGAGAAAAAAAAACCGCGACGTTAATTAATAATAAATATAAATTATTTTCCCGTAGTTAAAACCACTATAAAACATTGTTTTTGATGGTCAAATATACCTGCGCATTATCGATTATATGGACGATTCACCCCTGCTTCGTACATATGTGCATAGACATCGTAAAAGTTCAGATATGTCACAGAAATGTTCCCTGTGACACTGTACACGGATATAAGAATGTGCAATGCACACAATATGGCGAATCCACACCAGAAACATGCGGGTGCAAGTCAAAATATTACATCTGTAAAATTAATTTTAAAAATAATTAAGGGGAGAAGAAAACAAATAATATAATCGAATTTAACAGACAATGTCATACATATGAAACTAGGGACAAAAAAAAATTACCAACAAGGAAAAAAACAGAGTCTTAAAACTCACTGTACGGGGGACTGGAGCTGTACAATGAGTTACTAAAAGAAAAAGAAAGCATTAAAATATTTCAAATACATTTAAAAAATACATGTTCTTAAGAAATTTTTAAGTAGTGTTATTAAAAGTTTATTGTATTTCTTAAGATAGTATGAACTAACTTGATAAATAAATAAATACTCTAGAATTGATTGAACTTTTCTTTTTTGTGAATGCGAATTGTGGCACCTCACTATGACCCAAAATAGCAAAATACGGAGTTTGTTAGAACAGGTGTCTCAAAATAATCTCGGATGTGCGGTAGTTTGACTTTGTGAGGAATAAAGTAATAAGAGAAAGGACACAGCAAACTCCGGTGACAGCATTATTTACATAAGTTTATTTACAAGCAATTCAAATAGATCAAATCAAAGAAGGAATCGTGTGTTAGAAATGACACATTGTAAAACGAGGCTAGCACAGAGACATGCATATTTTATAGGCTCGAAAATTTTTAATTATTTTTTTACTGATTATATTTCATTGATCCCAATCTTTTAAAATTTTCATTTTTTTAAAAAACACGCACTTTTCTGGATTCAACCTCAAGATGTAAACTATTTTTTTCTATGATGTATTTTGTTGCCCTATAATAGGAATATTTTTATGTTTTTTAAATATTTTTTATTTCTTTTTTTAGTTACTATAAAAATAAATAAAAAAACCTTATAATCTATTACAAAATATTTTTTTTTCTCTTTCTTATGTTACACAAAAATATTTAACTGTCTATTTATTATAGGAGCAAAAATTCATAAACATTTCTCGTATACCCACGAACAGGCCATGCCTTTGTGTGATTTTTTTTTTACAATTTTTACTGTCAACACGTATTTCATTGCTATGAAATTATCCTTGATTTTTTTAATACTCTGTTTTACCTTTTACGTATATTGTAAAAAAAAAACTAAAAAAAATAATAAAAAAATAATTTAAAAAACTGTCATCAAGCTGAGGCAATACGGTTGGCTGGGCCATATAATGCGGATACCTCCTGAGAGCCTTAACCACGCTTGCCTACAGTACAAGGCATCAGGTTCTCGTTGTCCTGGACGTCCTCTGCTGATAGTTCGTCGGCAGTTTATGACAGAACTACGGGACGAGAACCTGACTTGGAAGAACGCAAAGAAGTTGGCAGCCAATAGAGATGGAAGCTCTTTATGGATACCGTATGCTCCAACTAGAGCGCGGACATGGAAAGATGATAATGATGACTTTTGTTAACATTCAATATTTTACATTATTTTTTATTAAAAATGTCGTGATGAGGGTTCAAAAATTAATATGAGAACGCATAACAGTTTTGACACGTTTTTTGATAAAGGACCCTTTAATACATTCTGAAACATGGTCCGCTGTACGTAAAGCACCCGAACTAAAAAAGTGAATACAAAAAAAGGGTTATATTTTTTATGGTAAAAATTATTAACAATATTTTGAGTTTGTCCAAATTTTTGTAGACAAGGACTGGATTCAACTCCCTGGGGAGCTGTTTATATTAACATATTACAACAGAGATGAAGAACATTTAAGAGAAGGTAATATAGAAGTCCAGGCATCTACAGGGCTTATGACCTGTCAATGGTTGGTTTAAGTGGCCACTTTACAATTCAATTAGACGGATCTCCCGCTTGACATCAACAGATGAAAGAAATTAAGGAATATAGATATTCAAATATAGGCAAAATGGTGAATGTTACACTGTGTGACATAGAAGAGATATTAACATCCATGTGTGTGAAAAGAATCCTCCAGTTTTTTGAGCATATTTCCAGGGGGAGCTCTGATATTAACATATCACAACAGAGATGAATTACATTTAATAAAAGGTAATATAGAAGTCCAGGCATCTACAGGGCTTATGACCTGTCAATGGCTGGTTTGAGTGGCCATTTTACACACTGTGTAACATTCACCATTCTGCCTATATTTGAACATCTATATTCCTTCAATTCTTTAACTTCAGAAACATCAACAGATGAAAGAATTGAAGGAATATAGATATTCAAATATAGGCAGGTTGGTGAATGATACACAGTGTGTAAAGTGGCCGCTTAAACCAGCCAATGACAGGTCATAAGCCCTGTAAATGCCTGGACTTCTATTTACCTTCTCTCAAATGTTCTTCATCTCTGTTGTAATATGTTAAGTAAAAAATATTATTAACAAAAATGTTCGCAATAAAATTTACTAAAATGTCGTGTAATATTGGTAACGAAATATTTCAGCCTAAAACCACTTGATGCTTGAAAATGTATCATTTACGTTATTTCAGCCGGGAATCGAATCCGGGACCTCATTTATTCATTTATATATCAACGGTTCAAAGAACCTTTTACAGCAAAAAGTTTTACAGAAATAATCACAGCAGTGAACAGTTTATTATGTAATATATAATATTAAATAAAACTATATAATTCGACAGAATAATTAAAACTAAACAAATAAGTTAAAATAAAATATTAAAACAAAAAAACTGCCGAAAAGTAAAAAAGAATCATAACACATATTTAAGACGGAGAAATAGCTATCAAACCCGCCCTTTTTACAAATAACAAGATTGTTAAATTATTTTTTTGGTGTTTACCAAATGAAATCCAATTTTTGTCCTTCCGTTTACGTTGAAACACATCAAGAAATTTTGATATCCGTGTTTAAGAACATATGAGGTGTCTTCACAATAACCATTTCTCCAAATTCGCATATCACTTATCAATTTAAATCACGACTTTAATAAAAATACCGGAGTTAAAATCTTACATGCGAATAATTAAGGGGTTAAAAGTAAATAATATGGAAATATTTCACATTAGGAAAGCTTTGTTAAAAAATAATGTTCCTTTGATCAATAATCAAACAACCTTTTAATATACGATGTTCCATTATAATGGTTACCCTGAACCAATTAAACTTAAGCTCCTCCTTTCATCCCCTCTCCTTTTTTTCAATTATTACTCAAACAAAAAAAATATTTTCATTATCTAATTAGTGAATGTTTGTCCTAATCATTGCATGTGCTTGTTAAAATGCATGTCGTGCTGGTTTTATATTGTTGTGCAACAACCAACAACTATGGTGAAGCTGTATGGTAAGTTTTGCGTGTTGGTTTAATTGGTGTCCTGACGAAGAAACGGGTACTTCTCGAAACCAGTAGACATATTTTTGAGAAGGAAATATCGAATATCGTTCAGACTTGGTTATGCCGGGTTAAAGTTTACTGTTTCTGAAATAACAGTTTAGAGCAGTGTTGGGGTTGGAACCATCAGTAGGTTTGTAGTGAGTCACAAGTTGCTGGAGGCTGTGATTCTATAAAATGTTGCGAACGCCCAGTTACATTCCACCGGCAACACTGCTGACTAGTCTAACTCAATAGCGTCCACGTCGCGAACCCTTGGCAATGGGATCACACTCACCACGGCTTGATCACAGCAGATAACGAGAGGATGAAAGGCGACTTTGTGGCGCCTCCAAACCAGAACGAACCAGCTAAAGGAAGGTAACCTCGACATAAAAATCCACCAGAGAAGGCAACGGGAAACCACATATGTCATCTTTTCCCAGGAATCACTATGGCGAGTACATCGAGTGTACTGCGATTGCAGAATATCCTCTGATTTTACAAATGTCCGTACAATCAAAACTCTTTATTGCTCAACTGTTCGCCCTTTTCTAAAATATGCCTCCGTGGTCTAGCTGGTCTCCATTCTATGTGAATCGCATAAATTACATTGACTTAGTCCAACATCGCTTGCTTCGAGAAGTAGCGTAGATGCTTGGACTAGAGAGAGGTAATTATTCTTATGCTGAAATAGAGTCAATGTTAAATATTTCTAGTCTACAAAAACGTAGAACTTATATTGATTCCATGTATATGTTCGGCATACTAAATGGTATAATCGATGTTCCATCATTACTGGGACAAGTGAAATTCCATATTTCGACTCGTAGATTGAGAAACAATAAAGTACTTGTCAACGATCAGCGTAGAACAAACTATGGCCTTAATTCTCCAATAACCCGTCTTTGTAGTATTGTTAACTCGAGACAAGATCTGGATCTTTTTGGTTTAAGTTTACAGCGATTTAAACGAGCACTAAATTAATAGTCCAGATCTTGTCTTGATGTTTCTTTTGTTTGTCAATGCTACTTTTTATTTTTATTTTTTTTTTTCAACTATTATTTTATTGTAATATTTAAACACTATACATTGTAAACATGGACAGTTTCCGTTAATGAATAAATAAATAAGTAGTGATCGCCAACGTCGGGAGGAACCTGATGAGGCACCGCAAGAAGAATTAGAGCAGTGTGAGTTAAACCCGCGGTGGCCAGCCCCTAACATAATGGCTCCCATAGACAGAGCTGAAGTTTTTCATTGGACACATTAAACGTTTTATTTATAGCTGACGTGCGCACTTACATTCGTGAAGCAAGGTAGAGAGAAAAATGATACAGACGAGATGCGAACATATGCATAATACAAGCACACGTATATGGGTATATTGTATATGTGGGAAATGCACGGGGATTCTGAGGGTACGGGGCACAGACGAACTTTGAGCTTTTTGTTTCCATTTCCTTGGAACAGCGGAGTTGGGCGAGGATTGTCAGACGCGACACGGCTCGTTTCAAAATGCGCGACTGTTTAAATATCAGAAAACAGAAGAATGTCTACGATTTTTAGACGAAGCGAATACAATTTTTCGGATTCCGTTTAATTTTTAAATATTAATAATTTCATTTCGCAATATAAAAACAGAGCGTATTATTTTCATTTATTTATAAATCATATTACACAAAGTATTTTGTACG
The DNA here is from genome assembly GCF_059751315.1 of Micrasema longulum. Lineage (NCBI taxonomy): Eukaryota > Metazoa > Arthropoda > Insecta > Trichoptera > Brachycentridae > Micrasema > Micrasema longulum. Next base: position 12,367 of record NW_028278025.1, read on the forward strand.
CATAATACATTTACCATCTACATTATACGTATACATTCAAATTGCCATCCCTTCAAGAAAAAAATACTTTATTTATTTGTTTTATTGGCCGCAAATTGGTAAGATAAAATAAAATAGGAATGAATTCATAAGTTAAGGTGATTCTAAACGAAAATATAAAACTAATTATTCATAGATTGCGCTTTTATAATTTTTAATTGAAAAACGCCAGTTTTACGTTGATTTTATTTTATTTGGGAAATCAACAGTTGTGCATATATATTTATAGTGTTTAAACAGATATAGTGTATAAACTCAGAACTAATAACAGATTTCCACAAAGTATACAAAGTTAGTGAAAAAAATATATTACATCTTAAATAAGTTTATTTTTAAGTTTATGCATATAAAAATGTTATTTTCATATACTCGTAAATTTTTTTTAATAATCAAAGAATTTAAAAAAAAAAAACAGTTATTGTTAATTGGGCGGGATTAGGACAAGGATGCATGAAGAGAGGATAAGGGAGATGTACATATTTATTATTATAATGTCTACCAAGTTACATAATGCATTTTTGGTGTAAATTTTAAATCTGACAGAGTGATGTTTGTGTAATCTATATCTTTAAATTTTGTTTTGCACACTGAAAAAGTCCTACGAAAAAAAGCATTTTTGACAAACGATGTTTTACTTATTGGTACATGAAACAGGTGGTACCGTTCACAAATCCTGGCTGGCACATGTATTGTTATTAAACTAAATAGTTCTGTACAGTCAACTGTTCCTGTCATAACTTTGTGAAGCATTAGTTGGTCCGCACACACTCTTTTCAAAGGCAATTTTACAAAACTTGTTTGTGAAAACTTTACAAAAAATAAAATAAAATAAGTTAAGATAGTTAGTTATAGTGTAAAGTTTCCGCAAACCAAGTTTTGTAAAATTTCCATTAAAAATAAACGTAAAAATGGTATTTGTCAATAAAAAAATTATAAAAGCGCCATTTATGAGGTAACGTTGAAAAAAACCTTGTTTAGCTTTGAAACCTGTCGGTGGAAAACAATCAAAAAAGTGGTTAAAAATAAAGTTGTTATATGTATTTTATTATTATGAATAACCACAAAGTTAGTGCTTCAAATATAAAATTTACAATACATATGAATTACATTCCTAAGAGTTACAACAACTCAATTCGAAACTTAAATAATAAAATAAAAGATTAAATAATCATCATTCCCTTTCCGCACCTAATGGTGCATAGGGCACTGCATTGGTACACCAATCGCCTCTTGATCATTTTTGTTACATAAGGGTAAGATGATCAGTCTTACGGTTCAGGTGCCTGTCCAGGGACTATAAAATATTCTTGTGTAAAAAAAACATCTTTTTAAATAAATATTTCATCTCAACCATGTCGGGAATCGAGCCCGAGACCTCTTGTATGGTAGGCAAACGCGCTGACTACTGACCGTTGACCGTTTACTACATGTAACAACAAAAAAAAAGAAAAATACTAATAATAGGCACATTGAATATAAAAAAGAACATGCGATAAAAAAACATTAAAAATATATGAATTTTTTTTTAGTAAAACCAACTCAAATGTTTGAAAAACCATCAAGGAGTTTCTAAATTCCCTCCCCAGTCCAAGAAAATAATCAGACTTTTTTCTATATTCCCTTATATAAAATGTTTTTGATCTCTGCTGTAGCAAATTAATATTGATAACTCTGAAAAGGGTTGAATCCAGTTCTTGTCTAAAAAAACTTGGACAAACTAAAACCTTGTTGAGAAAATAAATTCGCTCAAATGGTTGCCGTAGAAGCTAGATAGGCATTTTCATTCACATCGGTATATTTCCTGTAAAAATAGCAAAGCAGAGAGCTCCCGCGATCCTTTTACTCAAGATCGCGAAACGGAACATTCTTGATTTGGCAAAGGAACAAATTACATAAAGGGGAATATTACAATTTAGACTTTATAAATTCATGGTAATTTTAAATTAAACACGACGCATAAAGTACTAGTATATTGTATACACAGGTATATACTATGCGCGATCCGTTCATAGAACGCATGGAACAATTGCTTCCCCTAAATTTAGCTAAATAATGTTTTTTTTATTTTAATATTTACCCAGTAGTCTTAAAATTAAGTCCTACTGAGTTGTAAGCATAAAACTCGTCAGAAGGTTCTTATACAGGGTGACTGAAACTGAACCCGCCATAAGGCGTAAGAACTTATTTTTTAACCCTAGTTTGAGGGAAATTCCGACGTATTTTTATCACAAATGTTTATGACTACCAACAAATAATAAAAATAATACTAAAATAATGAAAAAAAATAAAGTTCTGAATGCTTGAAGGTCAAATTTTGGAAAAATCCTCAACAAAGTATAAAAATTGACATATCTCCCAAACAATAAAACATTAGCTAAGAAAAGTAAGGTCCAATAATTAGCAAATGACCTTCTCTATATGCGAATTTACTTTCAGGTTTAGGTTCAGTCTTTTCATTGCAGATTTTTCATAATTTTTTTTGAAAAAAACATTCCATATTTTATTCCATTAATTGAAATTAAAAACTATCATATACGTATAAAAAAAAGTTTTTTCCATTAGCCATAATTTGTGCGAAATTCTTATTCCTGTATTTAACTCACTATTTTTAATATTGTTTGGTAATTTGTTATATATTTTAGGTACACTGTGTCGTTTTGCCATATTTATTACAATATCTAGGAACAGCTAGCCCTTCCATACTAGTAAGCCTGGTGTTAATAATAATAATAATATTTGGCTGATTTATATAGCGCCATTTTTGTAAAAAATCACCTCAAGGGCGCTTTACAATTGTATATCTAAACTTACATTCTAACTAAACTTAAATCATTCATTATATTTCCAGATTTAAAATTGAGGGTATAATAGTTTAAAGAAGTGGGAATTTAGTTGGAATCTGAACTGACTGGGACTGTCGATGATTCGTAAGTTTGAAGGCAATTAGTTCCAGGCAGAGGGGCCGGCGGCGGCAAAAGCACGATCTCCAAATCTAGTGTTTGGGGAGCTTCGGATTTCAACAAGTTTTCCTCTTCCTGAATCAAATGCTGACCTAAGAGTAGATTTTCTTTGACATGTATTTTCCCTAATACAAAGGTCCGATAGGTATTTTGGAGCCATTTCATGAAGGGATTTGAATACTGTCCAGCACAGCTTGTATTTTATTTTCTCTGGGCTTTTTAACCAGTGCAAATCTTGAAGATGTTGTGAGATGTGAGAATATTTTTTTACTCCCGTAATAAGCCTTGCTGCTGCATTGAAAACAGATTGAAGTTTATTAGTTTGATATTTTGGGAGATTTGCGTATATTCCATTACAGTAATCTAGACGCGACGTAATCAATCATAATGTTTAATAAAAAAAACATCAGTCATAATACCTGACATTTAGATTACTATACATAAATAATGTTTTAATAAATTTATTGATAATCGCGATAAATTACGGAGGAGTTTTACTATTGGCTTGTAAAAAAATGTTAAAAACACATCCATCCGTCAGCGTTGTCATGCGCGTAATGACCTGACTAACAGCGTATTTCAATCAAAGAACGAAGGAACCAAATAGAAATTAAGTTCCAGCGCAGAACTAAACGTGGAATCCGCGCACAGGCGCAAACTAAAATTCTCACTAGGCTGTGGAAGCAATCAAAACATACACCCCCGGCATCATAAATAGCTGAATGACTAAGTAAGCTGTACAAATCCATACCAAGATGAATAAATAGTGTGGATAAAGGCCAAAGACTGTCGTACAAAATATTAATGTTGTTCTAATTAAATAGTTTTATTTTATTTTATTTTATTTTTATTTTTATTTATGAGGGAAAACAACAGTTGTTATATAGAATACAAAATGTAAAAAATAGTACGTACATCCAGCTAAAGTTTTTCACAAATATAATGAGAGAACACGTTACACAGTAAAGAGAAAAATAATAAATTATATAAGACATGAGAAAAAAAAGATCTCGTAAGAAGGTTAAGGGATGAGGAAAAAGAGTGGAAGAATGGAGGAGAGGGATTTTCATAATCAAGTTGACCAATTCAAAATTTTGATATAATAAAATAAACATATTTAAAGGAACATTAACTTATTACACACTGACAAATGTTTCATTTTACAGTGTTTCAAAAAGTTTTTTTAAAGATGCTTTAGGGTGTTTTATTAACTAAATAAAAGTTTTTAAAATTTCAGTTTAAAGCATAACAATTATAGAAGTTATGTATGCATTTTTTCCATGTTTTTTGTCTCGAATTGAAAAACTCTTAAAACAATTTTTCAATGTTAAAATTAGTGCTTCAGTGCTGTAAAGTATACATTTAGGTATACGTGTAAGCATAAAATTGGAAAATGTGTTAGAATGGAACAGAAAAAATTTATAAATATCCTGGGAATATAATTCAACGTATTAAATACTTTGTGTTATATGATTTATGAATAAACAAAAAAATTTAAAAATAAAAAAAAGTTCTTGATAATTTTTTATCATAATTAACCACATAATTAGTGCTTTAAATAAACATTTAAAAAAAAGATTTCAATACAAACAAACTAATTTAAACGATGTCACTAGTTCTTGTGAATCATCCAATGATAGAATGTGGTTATAGATTTCCGGTTTACGTGAAGCCAATTCACAAATCCGCAGAACTCACCGTAGAGAACTTAAGACGTCACAGGCGGAGTAATTTCAAAATTGCTAAACTTAAATTAATCATAGCGCAAATAATAGAATATATATATATTTTTTGGCATCGTTTGATAGTCTATTAACCAAAAAGAAACATGTTTAAAAACCACTGAATTTCCTCTTTCTCAAGCTTTATGTCGTAATATAGTTAATTTGTTTTGATGATAATAATCAATAATTTGCGGCTACAGTAATGTGTGGTTTAATAATTGCGTTGGAAACAATTATTCAATTAAATTTTACCGACTAAAAGAGAAAACTTCATTGTTTGTGACTCACAACGATCTGTACCATAAAGGGCTTAAGATATTTAATGAGTTGCCAAAAGAGATTAGAGATGCTGGGTCTGTCGCATCGCTTCGTGGGATGGCTGTGGTTTTTGGTAAAAAAACAAACATCCATATAGGTGGATAGAGTGTCATCGGAAAGCGTATGGATTTTATAACAATGTTTTGTATTTTTAATACCTATATTGTTTAGAAGAATATCTAGGTAAATATCTAAAATAAATACATTTTATTACTATTATTATGATGTTGCTAAATAATTCTCTAATTCTCGCTTTTGGTTCTTCGCGGACGACAGCAAAATTCTCAAAATAATTCAAATTTTACAATACTGTTTTCTTCTTCAATCAGACATTAACTCTTTTAACCAATGGTGTTAAGTCAATAGATTAAAACTAAATATAAAAAAAATGCAAAATAATGTCATTTCATAGAACCAATCAACTGATTTCCTTCGAGTACCTAAAATAAAACTCAAAAATTTATGTAGTTAAATCCATCAGAGATTTAGGAGTTGTTTTGGACTTTAAACTGACCAACAACGAGCTCATAGATAATACAGTAAATAAATCACTGAAATTACTTGGCTTCATTAACAGAATATCCTCTGATTTTACTAATGTCCATACAATAAAAAATCTTTATTGCTCAACTGTTCGTCCTCTTCTAGAATATGCCTCCGTGGTCTGGTGTCCATTCTATGTGAATCGCATAAGTCACATTGAAGCAGTCCGACATCGCTTGCTTCAAAAGTAGCGTGGATGCTTGGACTAGAGAGAGGTAATTATTCTTATGCTGATATAGAATCAATATAAAATATTTCTTGTCTACAAAAACGTAGAACTAATATTGATTTCATATATATGTTCGGCATACTAAATGGAATAATCGATGTTCCATCATTACTGGGACACGTAAAATTCCATATTCCGACCCGTACGTTGAGAAACAACGAAGTACTGTTCATCGATCAGCATATAACTAACTATGCCCTTAGTTCTCCGATGACCCGTCTTTGTCGTAATGTTAACTCAATACAAGATCTGAACTTTAAATAAATAAATAAATTACAAAACTGTTTTTCTTTCGAAACTTAAGTTAGATTTAGCAATGCCATTCAAATCTATTCGCTAGCATTTACAGAAATTAATCTGGCGTCTAACTCCGTTGTCTAATGACAAAGATCTTGAGGATAGACCCGGATAAAGGCGTATCTTGGTGACATTTATTCCAAGAGCTACAATAGTCGTGTCAACATTACCGAGGACAAATAAATAGGGAGAACCAAATAATTTAATTCTCGTCACAAATTAAATCAAAATTTTCATTTCAGCACCTATCAAACATTTCGTAAAATCATTTTCACTTCGAATGATGAGCTAATTGGGGGGGTAAAATGACATCTACCATTTATAACGCCAAACCAGGTGACGTGAATGGGACAAGAGGGCTCTTGAAAGGTCGAAAGTGGGCGTTTTATGGAGAATAGGACACCGAGAGGTATTGCACTGGAGATAATTTGGCAATATATATGCAAATGTGCTAACAAACACGGCGTAAAATTATGACATGACAATACAGCAGATCAATTGCAAAAACATATTGTCAATCAATATTCTAAGAAAATAAGTGTAGGATTTTATACTTTAATTTTTTTATTTTGTTTATTTATTTGGGAAATCAACAGTTCTACATACATATTTATAGTAAGCAAACAGATATAGTAACATATTACAACAGAGATGAAGAACATTTAAGAAAAGGTAATATAGAAGTCTAGGCATCTACAGGGCTTACGACCTGTCAATGGCTGGTTTAAGTGGCCACTTTACACACTGTGTAACATTCACCATTCTGCCTGTATTTGAACATCTTTATTCCTTCAATTCTTTCATCTGTTGATGTTTGTGAAGTTAAAGAGCTGAAACCTTTATTTATGCAGGTGAGATTCATCTAATGTGTTATAAATGTTAATATAAACAGCTCCCCAGGGACTTGAATCCAGTCCCTGTCTACAAAAATTTAGTCAAACTCAAAATATTGTTGTTAAACAGATATAGTGTATAATCTCAGAACTAATAACAGATTTCCACAAAGTATACAAAGTTAGTAAAGAAAATATATTACATATTAAATAAATACATACAAGTTTATACATACAAAAATATTATTTTCATGTACTCGTAAATATTTTTCAATAATCAAAGAATTTTTTTTTTTGAAGAACAGTAACGGTGGGATTAGGACAAGAATGCTTGAAGAGAGGATAAGGAGAGGAAGGGAGATGTACATATTTATTATTATGTCTACCAAGTTACATAAAACGTTTTTAGTGTGAATTTTAAATATGACAGAGTGATGTTTGTGTAATCTATATCTTTAAATTTTGGACTGTACACTGAAAAAGTCCTACGAAAAAAAGCATTTTTAACATACGATGTTTTACTTATTGGTATATGAAACAGGTGGTACCGTCTACAAATCCTGGCTGGCACATGTATTGTTAGAAAGCAAGAGAGCTCCTAACCAGTTAGAGGTTGACAGAAGAAAAAGGAGGTGTGTTATTACATGTTCAAACAAGGTAACTTTAAAAAAATATATACATATTTGTTTATTTTTCCATACATATATTGACATAGAATTTTAATACGCTTAAAAAAATACATGTTACAATTAAACTATAACATAAATTGGAAAAAATGCCCACAAAGACTACAGCGTCTGAGCGTGGGCCATTCATTTTAAAATTATTGATAAGTTTATAGCATATATATGGTATGATATGACAATGAAAAGAAAAGAAAAGAATAACAAAACTGAGAGAGGACCTACGAAAACGTTTTTATTTGACGTGCATGTATACAGCGGAGTTATAAATAAATTATACGCAAGCAGCGTGGAATAAATTAAAGGTCTTTTTTAACAGTATACAGGCAATTATTCGAACTGTCTAGGTACTGCAGTACCTCCGAAAAGTTTACAGCTGGACGGGTTAACACCTTCGTTGGCCTACTTCGCCAAAGAGCCTAGAGCCTAAGGAAATACCTAAAAAGCTCCAACAACCCGCTCTTCGAAGCCAGTAGGGTGGATGAATTCGCCCATGTTCGAGCGATGGCTGCAATTGAAGCTCTTTTCCATCACAAAAAACAACGGGTGGTTCAAATACAGGCAAAATGGTGAATGTAACATAGTGTGTAAAGTGGGCACTTAAACCAGCTCATAACAGGTCATAGGCTCTATAAATGTCCAGAATTCCATTTTTTTTTCTCTTAAATGTTCTCCATCTCTGTGATTTAAAAAAAAAAATATATTTAAAAAATATATTTATTGAGTAATCTTAAAAACGTTTTTATCAATTATTATTAATAATTTTATCTGAAAACATGACTTACTATAACAACATTTTTTACTAAAATTTAAAATGTTCATTAGTATAAATCTTTTTCCGTTAGCCATAATTTGAGCATACATACGTCTCACGCCTGTATTTGACTAACTATTTTTAATATTGGTCTTAACATTTTACATATTTAAGGTTTATCTCATTGTAATACCATTACTTTTATCCTTAGAGTAATAACACCGGCTACCAGAGTCGCCCATACGGACAAAAACCATTCTACGCTTATCAAGCACGAAGTTAGCTACAGTTTACAGCAATACTACGGGCCGTAGGTAGGTACTCAGGTCGAGAATCGCAAGCGCAAACCGAAATCGCTTTTATCAGTTTTTCACCATTCAATCACAGTAATCCATTCACATTCGAATTCAAATTTTCAAGCAAGATTTTAATTTTTAAAATAATTTAAACTCCTGAATTTGTTGCAACAGAGGGAGGAAATATTTTCGAGAAAAGAATATGGAAGACTAGGCATTCACAGGGCTTATAACCTGTCATTGGCTGGTTTAAGTGGCCACTTTACACACTGTGTAAAATTCAACATTCTACCTTTGTTTAAACAGTTAGGGTGGGTCGATGTTTTTTTTCCGAATTTCGAAATAAAAGGGGTCTAAAAAATTGCCTTTTGGATTACTCGGAATGCAAAAAATTAAAATAAATAAATTAATACTACTTTTGGCCTTCAACCAGAGCTTGAAGTTTTTGAAAAAGTCAATTTTTTGCGCTGAATCGCGGCTTTCATTTCGTATTTAAGTAAGAAAAGCAGTCCAATTAAAAATTTTACTGTGCATTAAACCTTATTAAATAAAAATCTTAAGGCGTGAGTTGCACTTTGTTTTGTAATAAATGGTTAGCATTGTTTTAATGAGCTCAACGGATTCAGTTCCTCGGAGTGTATTTTTTTTTGCATTCCGGTAGTTTACATTGTTTTGTTAATTGTCACTAAGCAATATGCCTGACAATTCACAAATATGTACAAAAAATTTAATAAATAAATAAAATTAGACTTTTTTTCATTGGAGCTGCAACACGGAAAACATGAGAGCCAGGAGTAACATAACATATTAGGTTTGCGAAATATATTCCCCGTTATTTAATCATATTAAGATTATCCGTACAACTTTCCCACGGGACTCATTAACGCGTTACGCACGCACCAAATTCTGGGTAGCGAAACAGATGCATATCTGGGTTAATTCAATATATTCTACCAGGAGCACAATAAGCGAAAAGGGGTAAATTGGACATTTCTAGCGACGGAATAACTCGGATTAGGTTCAGAGGAATGGGCGTTGGATACAAAATAAATGATAACGAAGCGAGGAACACAGTTTTAATTATGGAATTTGTGAAACTTACAAAGCTTTATATCAAATAGACAAGACTGGATTGGATTTTTTTTCCTCACACAAAGCGTTTCATGTTACGATTCTTTATTTTGCTTTCTCGTTACGTTCAAAGCTTCAAGTGACGAAATTAACGGACGAAAATGACTCCGATCTACCTGATAATGGCTCGAATTTCTGTGTGCTAATACGACCGGTCAGATCAACTCAGCGAAAGTACACGCTGGTAAAAAGAGCCCGATGAAAGAAAGAGTGAATTGATTGAATTTTTATTTTTATTATTTCATTAGTCAATCGGAGGTAAACACTTGAAACAGTAAACCACGAGGTTGACTTCTTCTTCTTTGCAGTCTCAATCCTGGGGATTGGTTTGCAGCAAAGTCCTGCATCTCGTCCTCCATTGGTCTCTATTTTCTGCAGCCCTCTTCAGCTCGACATAAAAGGCGCAGTTAAAATCTTCGCACACTTTTTTTATTTTATTTATTTCTTAAGTTAGCTTATATTAAAACTAATATAAACTATTATGTACATTTACATCATCTATATATATTTACATTTCCTTACAGTAACTTATACTTTTATTTTTAAATTCTTTCAGACACTTTTCATTCTTCATACATTCAGGCATCTCATCATACATTTTTAAACCCTTATACATCAAACAATTTTGCGACTCGGCTCTTTTCAATAATGGTAGTCTTATTTTATCCTTTTGTCTAGTAGCATATTCATGACAATTTTTGTTTAAGACAACTTTATCCTTAAAATATTTTGGTAATTTATCGTGAAAAAATTTATGTATAAATATCAACATATTAAATTTAAGTCTCCTTCTTACAGATAACCATTTTAGTTCATCTCTCATTTTTTTTACATTGCTTTATTTATTTTTCTTAAGAACTATTCTCATCGCTTTATTTTGTAAAATTTCTAGTTTATTTAAATTTCCTTCGTTTGCAAAAAAATATTTTTTTGAGCAACACTTGCTGTAAATATTCCCGTCGGGGGCGCCCTCTGTAATTTGTCCCCTCAGCCATTCCCTCTATGATGTCGTGCAGGAGACCCCCATGGCGCATAATGTGGCCGATCCATCGGGCTCGCCTCTCTGAGATGGTTTTGATTAGGTGCCTACCTTCTTCGATTCTGTTGAGAACCTCGTCATTAGTGATGTGGTCTCTCCAGCAAATTCCTAATATTTTTCTGTAGCACCACATCTCGAAGGCTTCTCGTCTTTTTTAATCTCTTTCGGTAAGGCACCTTATTAGGTTGACTTATCTCCATTCAATTCCTTTTTGAAAAATTTTCGCCAGCGAGTAGAAACCAAATAAATAAAATCAAAAAAGAAAATAATAAAAAAGTATCCAACCACCCCACTTGAAGGAAAATGTAGTAAACATGGGTATAATACAAGAATATCAGAACAATATCACATAAAACATTCCAAAACAAGACAAGGACAATCGAGACTAATAAATCAGGATATGAAATTATACAATACGTTCCTGACAAAACTAAACAAAAGACTCGGACAAACTTTTCAAAAGGCGTAGAAAATATAATTATCAACAACGTATGAATAAAAAATGATATATTATTTTTGTAAAATTAATGTGATAATCCGTAAGGGTTAATGATTAAATTTCAAATTAAAAAAGAATAAAATAAGGTTTACACATCGAAAGTTTATTATAAGATAACACCCAAAATTGTATGATAAAGAAATAAAGCAATATGAAACCTTAAATGCCTCCTCTGTTCAATCAGCTAATAGTGACTTGCACCTTTTTACCTAAATAACAAAGAATTATAGAACCCTAACTTGCCTTCATTTTGTTTATTCCTTTTCTTTCCTGGATTCTCTTCCTGTCTGGTTCTAACTCATTACCTGATTCCACATTTCTCATTAATCATTTCTCACGTTTACAAGAAAAATATTTTCATTGATTATGTTTTAATATATTTGATCAAGCTCTTTATAAATCGAATAGATCGAATCAAAATACGGTAGGTGCTATTAAACATGCTATAGTAATTGGACACTACATTTAACGGTAAAAAATAAACAAAACAAAAGTAATCGTAAGTATTTATCTCCACCGTAAAATAGACAGTTTTTTGGGTGTTTTTCTTGAAATGAACGTAAGACATTTGTTGATTTTTTACCATTAGATTCAGAATGGCCAATTACAATAGCATTTCCAATTTATACAGAACCCACCCATTGTAGGGTGGTGCTATAATAATTGGTGAAATGAGACACTCTAAATCTAATGGGTAAAAATAATCAAACGTAAGAATTCCACTACACCATAAACAAATACACTTTTTTGTGTTTTTTTTCTTGAAATGAACGCATCACATTTGAGGGTACTACTTGCAAACCCGGCAAAATCCAAAATTTTGAAAAAGTGAGATATTAATTGAAACTTATTTAGAATACATTTTTTAACAATAATTTTAACATTGTCAGTAAATAAGGCTCAATTTGTAAGACTTTACATTTAAATTATCGGCTTTGTTGCAAACATGGCAACCTCTACTTGAGTATTGCAAAGTTGGTAATGTATAAAATTAAATTTATTATTTCACTACTGTTTCCTGACATAATCATGCATATGTCATTACTGCTTACGTATAAAATATTTACTGATTATAATTTAAAAAATTTTATTTAAAAAAAATGAAGTTAATTTTAAAATAAAGAAAAATAGATTTTTCCGGGTTTGCATGTAGTACCCTCATTTGTTTATTTTTGACCATTAGATTTAGAATATCAAATTACTGTCGCGTGTACAATTAATATGGCACCCACTACAATTATCCTTGGCTCTACCCGACCAAGTTTTTCCAGGATTCTTGGCTACAACAGTTTAGAGACTAGAAGGAATGTGTATTTGACTACACATTTTTATCGATTGTTGCACGGTATGATCGATAATTCTGAGATTATGATGAGCATTGGTTTGTATGTTCCTGATAATTACCGAAGACAGCGTCGGCATCGATTGTTTCATATTCCGATATACAGGACCACCCTGCCTGTTGGAAGGGCTACCGCTATGCTGAACAACATCGCTCTGGAGTTTGATCTGTTCCATGCATCCGAAGGAGTTTTCCTGAGCAGGATTCTCCTACTATTTCGACAAGTATTTTAATAACATGTACTCATACGTCTTAAATTTTAGTTTGTAATCTATGTATTATGTAAAATAAATTAACTGAGTTGAATATTGTGCTGCCGTTCGAAAGTAAAGCCCCGTAGCTGTTCAAATTCACTAAACGTTGATCAAAATGGCTACCCGGAAATCGGAAATCTCTCATGACACATAAAACCACTATAATCTATATAATATCGACATATTCCGCCACAGATCTCCTTTTTGTTCTGCAAGTTCTAGGACCAACTATCACATACACTCGCCTTTCCTTAGGCTCCACAGATATGGTTATCAGTATGAGGATAAGACTGATATATTTGGTTCTGGACTTAATAGTTATAAAACTAGTCTAATTGCTTTTTTTTCTCGCAATACAATTCTTAAAGTTTTCTCAATGATTAAAAATGCTTTTCTTATTTATTATTTTGGTTTATTATGTGTATTTTTTTATAAATATATTTTTAATTATTAATAAACCATATAATACAAAAAGGTACATATTATACTTCCAGGAGTTATTAAAGAAACTCATTTGGGACCGTACACAAGAAAAATCATTTTTTTGACAATACATAATATCATACATATTAATACATCCGAAATAGAAAGAAAACTTTATTGTATGAGAAACATAAAACACTATCTATATAAATTACATTAATAATTATCACTATCAAAAATATTTAGAAATATTTGTTAATTGCGACACTTTACTTTACACACTGGATTTTTTATTCAATTTTTCGTGTTTTAGCTCATCGGGTAGTTTATTATATTCGGAATGGCCAATATTTTCCAAAAACCTACTGCCGAACTTCGTTGAGCGAAACATGAAGATTCCCTGAGTAACGCGTATTGTCATTGTGAATATAATGACCCAATGTGTATTTTAAATTTGAGTGAGCAGAAAAGTTTATGATATTTAAAATAGTATCGGTTATGTCATGCAGCGGCATTACCTTGAAAGGTTTATTTATTTACTTGTAACTATTGTAATAGTTATGCAATTATATAATGTTTATTATGTGTATACGTAATTTTTTTTTCGCATTTACGTTCAATGTATATGTTAAAAGCAATTTATGCCGTTTATGAAAAAAAATGTTTACTGTTCATCGAACCTGTTTTTCAAAGTACATAGTCATTCTTATTAAAACATATTTTTGAGAAACTATTTTCCTGTTCATTTTGGCTTTGATATATTTTTTTACAAAATTCTGTATATGCTTCTTAGCAGTACAATCAATTATTTTTTTTAATTCGTAGCACTGGTATTTCGCATTCCGAAACAAAATTGCAGTTACGATTACGTTAGATAAAAAATAACGGTTTCAAAATTCCTGGATATCCATTTCCAAATTCGAATGTTTTATTCAAACGGATATGCGAGTACAAGTACCCCTAGGCTAACCAACCGAATTCCCAAATGCGGATTCAACTTGCGACTATATTAATGAATTCATTGAAGGTAACCAAATATGGCCGCAGTGCGACATACCAGGTCATTCGGAAATATAGCATCCTGTATATATTCCAACTGCATTAAACTATACTACACGTGGTATACGTGAATCCTGATAGACGTCTAAACCGGGATGTGGTCCTGTGATAATTTTGCGGACTGATAAATATTGGGACACAAGTTCAAACTGCGTTCTACCACAAATTTGTTAATTTAATTTATTTATGCATACATACAAAGCAATTTTAAAGACACACTCTACATTCAATACGGAAAATCTATGTAAATTATTTTAAGTTCATACAGAAGACACTCTTGGGCCTCGATTATGATGGGAAGATAAAGACGTCATACCTTCACCTTGACGGTATAGTTGAAGATAGATTCCCTCTAGCAGTTATAAAGATATACTACGGACCCCCCCCCCCTAGCCTTCAAATTTTGGGTAGGTACATCGATATGAATCAAGGCGAAGCGTACGTCATGGTACACATATCTACGCTCTAAAATGACATAACTTTAGTATGACGTTATGGTTGAAGATAAGTCTCCCGACCGGTTACAAAGGTACACTACCGATACCCCCACCATCAAGTTTTGATGTAATAATAATAATAAAAATAATTATGGATAACTTATATAGCGCCATTTTCGTAATATAATACCTCAAGGGCGCTTTACAAAGTGATTTTATAAAGATATAAATTTAAGTTTGACTTTTTAATTTAAGAAAAATTATGTACTTTTTCATATTACTCTTCCACCACATGCTAAGAATTTATTCAAATGATTTAGATAAATCTCTAAAGAGAAGTACATCATTTTTTACCGATGGGTCTAGAACCTCTCAATGTTTATCTACGCATTAAAAGTGTCAAAAATTTTGTTCCAGCGAGCAATTTTAATTATGATTTATTAAAATCTTAAATCGTTTTGAGGTTGGCACTTTTTTTTTTAAAAGCCTATCAAAAATATGAAAGAGAAATAAGTAAGTTTTGAAGTCAAATTAAATTCCGACATAACTGTCACTTACATAAAAACTAACGCCTATATGAGAAAAAAATGTCGGTGAGTTCTGTCTTATTAACAAATCAGAGTATCTAGGCGTTAGAAAGTTACCATTCTAAAAAAATAATTTAGTTATTATATTTATTCCATCTGTTTTACTATCTTTCAGAGTGTATGTATCGAGACGGTTGAGGAGCCGGCTTTGTAGTCGATCAGTAGATACATACAGACGATTGTTGAGCGTATCGTCGAGGTGATTTCCAAAAGTTATACAAAATTCATGTTCAAGCGAGCATTTTTTGCTTGAATTGGGATTTATTGGAATTAATAATCGCTTTGAAGTGAGCACTTTTGATTACAGAAGCCTGTTTAAAATATAAATGAGAACTATTTTTAATGTTAATGACGTAATGAACGCGGACTAATTGTTTGCAGTCATTCCATTGGCTTTTTTCGATCTTATGATGTCGATATGACAAGTAGGTAGAACATACCGAGGTGAGATACAGATAATACAGAAATTAAGTATACTGTCTCGATATATACAGATGAAGATAGCGTTCATAATCGAGGCACTGGTTCTGACTCTGATGTATGGGAGCGAAGAAAAAAATTGGAAAAACAGGGAAGAAAGTATACATAGTGGGATAATTTATATAGCGCCATTTTTGTAAAAATCACCTCAAGGGCGCTGTACAATAAATAAAAATCCCAGCCCATCTTGCAGCCACAGAGCGCATGTACGGTTGGGATTCTAGTTCTTCGATTTCAATTAAGATCAATTGAAATTATAATAGATAGGAGCTTGATTACAGCACGCCTTGCAGCTACACAGCGCATGGACGGTAAGTAATCTAGGTAATCTATGTAGGTGTTTTATGGTTGATAACGGTAGTTGCATTCGGTACTTTTATTTATTACCAACGATAACCTCCATGAAAAACGCAAATGTAAACAATTATTCTTTTCTCAGTTAAATTCCTTTTTTTTGTCACATTTAATGTTTACATCTTTTGCATAATTCATAAAAAATTAATTAGTCTATTTATGTTAAATAATTGTTGTTTTTAATACTAAGTATGTATGACAGTATGTTTTCTAATTAAAATACAAGAAAAAATAAATAACATATACGTAAAGAAGCTAGATTACCAATCGTCGATTACAGATTACAAAAGTAGTTTGAATGCTGTCAAAATGTGATCTCTCAGGCAAATAAATAACGTTGTACGATAGATGCACAAATGTCAAAAAGGCTGAGATAGGCACTATCGACAAAATTAAAAAAGGAGCTCTACATCGGTTTGGACATGTAGAGCAAATGGACAGCGAAAAGACGGCTAAGAATATTAACAATGCAAATGTTGATGGATGCAGAAATAGAGGAAGACCAAAAAAGACATGGCATGACCAAACCCAACAAATTCTTGAAGATGTACATGTCAAAAGTCGGAATGATGATGAATGTAGAGGGAGTGAGATATATATGCAAAGATAGAGTGATGTGGCGTTCTATCCTCTCTGACTACCCTTACGAAAAACAGCGTGATGGATTGTTGTTGCGTTGTTGTTGTTACAGTAGACACTACTTACAAAATAAGTTATATTATAAAAATTTACAAAAAAGACAAATTTGAGATGAATAAGTCACTCAGACTTACCAAAATAACATCAAAACTCCTAAATTCCCCAGGAGTCATGGACAAAATAGTTTTGTTTTCAGAGAATATAATACAACAACAACAGCAACAAACCATCACGCCGTTTCACCGTAAGGGTAGGCAGAGAGGATAGAACGCCACATCACTCTATCTTTGTATACAGATCTCGCTTCCTCTACATTCATACATCTTCTCATGCACGCGCGCCGATTACTCCGATTTTTGACTTGTCCATCTTTAAGTATTTATTGGATTTGGTCATGCCATGCCTTTCTCGGTCTTCCTCTATTTCTGCACCCGTCAACATTCGCATTGTAAATATTCTTAGCCGTCCTTTCGCTGTCCACTCGTTCAACATGCCCAAACCAGCGCAGAGCTCCTTACTTGATTTTGTCGATAATGCTTGTCCCAGCCTTACATAATGTACGGATCTCAATATTTGTGAATCTATCGTACAACGTTTTACCACTCATTTGCCCCAGAGATCACATTTCGACAGCATTCAACCTACTTTTGAAATTCGTAATCTACGATTGGTAATCTAGCTTCCATACGTAAATGTTATCAAATATAAAATACCTACATATTGTAAATGGGGTCTAGATTGGCTGTTTTCTGCAGAATGCACATCTTGTCTGCTGGTCAGCCAGACTTCAATCATTATAAAAATGGTCAAATACATTAAATACAGTTAAATTATCTTTCCCGTTATAAAACAAACGAACGTGTGCATTATTTATCATTAATTTATTAAAAAAACATTCCAACTGTTGTGTAGATTTGATTATTCACTCTTTTCACAAAAGCGATATTATCTAAGATTCACTTTTCTATGACTAGAAGCTTTCTGCATAACTACGTTCAATAAGTCAGCTTTCATGCATGGGTAGAATGACGACTGTTATAGACTTCGAAAACCTATTCAGACACACCAATACGCGCATGTGCGTGTGTTTGTGTTTGATTGCCTCAACTTATGCTGCGTTTTATACAATTACGCAATTTAAAATGGCGGTATTCATAAGTATCTGAACAATAATCCATCACAAACTCAATAAGATTACTACGCGTATTATGAACAGGGAACAATATGATCGGGTATTAAATTCATTACAATCGTAATCAGTCATCCCTAACAAAAGAATGGAACATCCCTCACACAAAAGGGTTGGGAAACTTCCCATACATTTATGTATGTATCAGGGAATCAGGAGATGCGAGAGAAAATGGAAAAGAGGAAAATGAGACAGCTCGGATAATATTGGGAGGACACAAATCTGTCAGACTTAATACTGGAACCGGAGAGCAGAGCGGTACCAGGAAAACAGGAACTAAAGGAGAAAAGTCATTTTCGTGGAATCCTAATAACTACGCGATTTTAAGTGATTTATTTGTTAGAGGTTTGTGGCGGGCATTCCGTCTTCGAACAACATTAAACCTCATGATATAATGAAGTCGTTTTGATGTTTTTATTTGATTCAAGTTTACTGTATTTGGAAATCACATCAATTTATTTAATATTGCAATCTTTATAATTTCCAATCATGCGTGATTCGGGTGTGATTTTTGATTAGAAATTTTCTTGTATCAGTCACATAAATGACATTAATAGTGGGTCTCTGAAGATTTTTGGGTTTATTTTGCGTATCACTAAGGACGTTAAAATGTGAACACATTAAATATAGGTATATTGTACATATCTCTGGTGAGAAGCAACTTAGGATATAATTCTGAAATATGGACCTCTTAGTACTCCTCACAATAGATTACAATAGATAGAGTTCTTTTGACTTTTTGATAATTAAAAAAATAATAGACCACGCTCAGACGCTGAAGTCTTTGTGGGCATTTTTTCCAATTTATGTTATATGTATGGAAAAATAAACAAATAAAAAAAAAAAGAAAATAAATAAAAAAGAGTTCTTAAGACATATTTATTTCTTAAGACATATTAGTAATACTTAATAAATTTCGATACTTAGCTGTTTGCCAAATATTTTGTATTTGTTTAAATTATAATAAGTGGCAATGTATTTTAGTATTTTCATGTTGGAGTAGTGAGTGTCCCGACGAATAGACGGGTACGTCTCGAAACCGGTAGAATAAAAAGTCGGTAAGTGGTTATATACTAATATTTACTAACATTAGTAACTATGTTTGACTACAAAGATTATAACAAAATAAATAAAACAACTTTGTTTTTAACCACTATTTTTTTTTTCCACCGACCGGTTAATAATAATTTTTCTGAATTCGCAAATCATCTGATAGGAAATAATCATAACTTCAATAAAAACACTGGATTAAAAGTACAAACTTTAAGTTGAAAATAAAATATTAAAATTTGACAACTTAGAAATCTTGGAAATTAAAAAAGCGATTCATAATAGGAAAACAAAAATTAATGACCAAATAAACAATATTTCTTGTAGTCCTCTCCTGTCTAACTTCGAAATAGTGATATCAAATTATCACCCGTGTAAGAAAAAACGACTTGATTTATTGGGTTTACGTGTAGTATTTAGTGAACATGATAAAAAATTTAAAAAAGGAATCAATTCATTAGTTACGTAAACCTTGACAAAGAAGCTTGTTTGCTTTGAGACCGGTCGATGGAAAAAAAAATCATAAAAAATTCGCGGTTAAAAACAAAGTGGTTTTATTTATTTTATCATACCACCTTAGAAAACATAAATTACACGTATTTATTAGACACTTTAAATTTAATTTTATTAGAAGATCGTAGAAAAATAAATGACCTCCTTTTTTTATTTTAAATTTTAAATTCGGAGCTCGATTGTTGTGAACTCCTGAATCTCATTAACTTCAAAATACCTAATCGAGTCACTAGAAGTACGGAGTTGTTTGCAACTACGAGTACATACGTGGGTACTAACTATGCACGACACTCTCCGATTCCGCGTTTACATTCCTTAGCCAACAAATTTACTTGTGAAATAGACATTTTTAATACGACAATTATCAATTTTAAAACGTTCTTAAATGCACTGTTTGAAACAGATTATTAATGTCGTAATAAAACTTTCTTTTTCATACAATTCTTTCTCTGTTTTTGATGTGTATTATTATTATCTTATCTCTTTCTGATATTAATTTATCAAATATTTTTGTGTACTTTCACATGTGTATTTTCACATATATACTTACTGTTAACTAATTTTCATTATTTGTTTTTAACAATAATTTGTTGATACCATTTTTTTTATACTTATAAGTATATGAAAATGAATTTATTTTTTTGTTTGAATTCTTTACAAGTTATTTACAATTTGCTTTTTAATTCAATTACTTTTATTATATCCATAAAAAAATATTTTTTTTCTTTTTTACTATGTAAAGTTTCACTTTTTATTTTGCATGGCAGTATGCTTCTTATTGTTTCTAAATGTATACAAAAAAGCATTGTTTATCTTTTAAATTTTTACGCACTATGTTTGTACTTAACTGTATATTTTTTTGTAAATGCCCCTTGGGCGTATTGTAAAATTAAATAAATAAATAAATAATGAATAATCACAAAGTAAGTGCTTCAAATATAAACTTTATACAAAGAAAATTCTTTAAACATAAATAATGAATAATTAACGATTATAATTTTGATTTAAAATCGATAATGTAATATTGGACAGGCCTGAACTGTCGGCTCTTATTAATTTTGAAGTACCGGCGAGAGTGACAAGGCATGTTTAACTGGACTACTGCGAAAATGATCGCAAAATAAATAGAAGCAATTAAATACTAAATCGGCTGCATGCGCTGGGCAATAAAAACTTGGATTTAATTTTTCGTATTTCAGACGAAATTTCAATCACAATAAACAATTACTCATAAAACTTTTCAGTAGTTTATTTGTTTATTTGTTTAAATTTAATGTTGTGCACACAGTGCTATGTTAATATAAATCTAGACAATATTACGAACAAAAAATAAACCTAACAGAGCACCAATTACGTACACAACACAATATATGAAACAACTATCTAACGGTACAACAAGATGTAAGAAGAATTTGTGCTTTGTGTGAATTTACTAGTGATTGTGTTTTTATTGTTGTGAATATGAAATGTAGTGCGTGGAGTGAGGTGTATGGAGTGATGTGTATAAGATGTGGTGTTTATGTAGTGTGTATTCTGGTAGTACCTAGTTTAGTATTAATTGTTTCTGTTTATTTTCAAAGAGGCTAAATGATACTAATATTACAGTAACTTTAAACTTTGAAGTAGGGCACACATAAGCAAATTCCCCTATGTGCTCCAATAATAACAATAATAACATTAGTAATACTAAACATTAAAATCTATAAGACTCAGCTTCCGTTTGTAGCAGAGAGCTGAGTCGTTAAAGATGTCTAAATCGTACATCTTCTCAATTTTAGAAAAGTTACTAACTGCTCTTCCTATGAGCGAATTTTGAGCTGCTCTGGTGTTGCATTTGTTGTAGCTCAGTAATACAGTATGTCGAGTGCGACGAATAGGAGTATTAAAGTTTATTTCAGACAGCAAATCGGCACAATCAATCCGATTATTTAGCAAATTATAAATAAATAATTGATCCGCAATCATACGCCGTTTATGAAGACAAGGTAACTTTAAATTACTGACATTAGGGAATTTATATTGGATGTACTTATGAAATTTATTTTGTACTTTTGTCTAGTAGTACTACTATAACATAGAATCAATCTTTTTACTTTGTTATCAACAAGCAATTTATTTATTTATTAACGGACATTGTCCATTGATACAATTCGCGGGGTTTTAATATTACGATAAGAGAATAGTTCTTTTTTTTTCACAGAGTCTTCATTTGATAAATTACACTCATTTTTACAATATTAACACTTTGAGTACCGGCCGAATACACTTAGAATTTACCCTGCGCCCGGCCGATTTTTGAGAAATTTCATGCTTTGTTAACAAACCCTTAACCCTTAAGGGTTTCTTAAAAGTGTCATAATTATGAAAATACTCGGTTAAATCAATCGAAACTTCTCATATTTATTTTAAACAATTTAATAAGTCATTTTTGTATTATAGTTTTGCCAATATTGGCCTTTATGGAAAGCCACATTGCAATGTTCGCACAATTGGTTATGTTTTTTTATGATTATTTTAGTTTATATTGCTTATAATGTTAATGATAATTAGATTCATTACGTTTTTATTTTGTTATGTTAACTATGTTAAATAACTCATTTAAGGCATGTTTAACTTATTGTAAAATTTTTCCCTTGGCACGGGACACCGCAGCGAGGGAAAATTATTCTGTATAATAAAAAGAATACAAACATTGTAAAAGTATAAATAATAAATATTCAGGGTCTCACTCCATTTATTGTGCTTTGTATCCCGGTCCCGTGTTTTCACGTGGTTTACCAGCAGCGAAAAAGTACTAATAAAAGTCACTAAATGTCAATAAAATGCACTTATTTAGACAGCTGGAAAACCACGTGAAAACACGGCTCCGGGATACAAAGTGTTAACACAATTTAAAGAAAACAAGGTATTAAAACATATTTTGTCCCGATAAAGTCTTAAATAATAGTTTGTCATCGGGTGCTCAGACATTAGTTTCAATTAATAATCGAATAAAATAGTTCAGACATAATACTGTATACGTATAAAATAATGAACATATATTATTTATTTTTGATGCTTTCAAAATATTATTAAGAGGACAGAAAATAAAGAACTCAACAAAACAAAATAAAAATGGTTCAAAAAATATTTTTTCAAAAGTAAGAAAATAGAGTAAAATAATACAATTAAAATTAAAGAATAGCCAATAACATGAATATACTTAAAATGTGGGATAAAAAATATATATACACATATATAAATAGTGTGTGCTCACAAATGTAAACAAAACACGATAAAAATGAAACAAAGTAAAATGCAAATGTCAATTCATATCTACAGAAAAAAAAAGAAAATTAAAAGTACCTATTAAAATTAAGATCTAAAAAAACGTCAATAAAATAAGAAATAAATAAAAGATAAGGTTTACCTAAGAAAATAACAAAAATGTATTCAATGAGAGATAAAAAATGTTTTACATAAATAATAAATCAATATAGGAATGTTCTGTTTACTAACCACTTTCGTAATAAAAATATAATTTGATTTTTATTATGACAGGTTTTACTTGCCCATATTCATTTTTAAATTGAAAAAAAAAGAAAACGATAGAGGAAAGAGTGTTGTGCATGGTTAGTGCTACAATAAATACTTATTTTTTGTCACGCGAAAGGAGACATTAAAATTAATTTTCCGAGAGTGGGTTAAAAGAATCTACTTTATTATTTAATAATTTATATATAAATAGCATAATTCAGATAAAGTGCGTCTATTTTCAAGCGTAAAAAATCCATTTTGTTTAGTAAGTATGGAAAATCAATTAAACAAATAAATTATTAAATTAATTTGTGTCTGTGTTAACGAATTGCTCGTTCCAACTCAACACAAGACTTTAAATACCATGGAGTTGGGAGTTATGTGTCAAATAATGTGTAGTAATTTTTTTTAGAGTAAATAAATTAATAAATAAACAACATGTACTGCAATCCATCTTTGGGTTTTGTGAACGGTTGACAATTTTCCAATGTTGATATAAACAAATATTAATCAAATAAGAAAAATGGCGCATTTCCTGTGTGAATTTCGTTATATTTACTCTCGGGTCCTGCGTGAGGCAGTAGTGGTCCTCTGGGCATACGTGTGGACAGGGAGGCGAGAGAAGGTTGCAGAACTTCTGGCGAAGGGTAAGTGTGGCGCCTACTCTCCCCAGGCCAAGGGCGGAAATATGAGGAACCGGATATACCGAGACATGGTCGCAAAAACATCGTGACCGACAAAAACAATATTTACAAGAGAACACTTCTTCCTGAGAGAGATATTTATTAATAATTTATACTTTTACATTGTTTGTATTATTTTTTTATACATAATATTGTTCCCTTACTGGGGTATTCCGTGCCGAAGGAAACATTTTACAAAATGTGAAACATGCCTTAAATTAGCTATTTAACAAAGTTAACATAATAATTACAATAAAAAAAACCTAATTAATCCAATCAACGTAATTATCGTTAGCATAATAAACAATATAAACAAAATAATCATAAAAAACATTTATATAGACCAATAAAACAAATTTCATAAACAGTACGCACATTTTACATATTTGGCTTGGATCCACTCATCGATCCGTGTGCAACCCACCTCCACTATCCATTTCTTAATAGTAATTTTATATTGTTAGAATTTACTAATTGTCCTTATGGATAATGGAAGTAGATTGTACACTATTACCGAGTAGTAGGCCAATCCTCTTTGACCGAAGGTTGTATTTTTTTGGTTTTTTTTGCAGCATCGGGGTGGAGTATCTAGTAACTCATGTATTTGTAACTGAAGGTAGAGAATAATGTTTACGTGCGTATAGTAACAGAGTTTTTAAATAAAATTGTTTTATAGATTTGACATTAAGGTTTTTGAAATATACCGAGGGAGCTAGTTCTGATTGGAACTCGTAAAATAATTTTTATTAAAGCTTTTTGTGCAATTATTATTTGCTTGATCAGTGTGTCATTTGCACATCCCCGTCCAATTATCCCATATTCCAAAACTGATTGAGTTATTGCGTAATATATTTTTACAAGTTTTTTTAGGCTATGTTAAAATCAAATTGTTCGTCCTGTTTATTTACTAATAAATAGACAAGGACTGGATTCAACTCCCTGGAGAGCTGTTAACATTAACATATTACAACAGAGATGAAAAACATTTTAAAGAAGGCAATATAGAAATTTAGGCATTTACAAAGCTTATAACCTGTCAATGGCTGATTCAATCGGCCACTTTACACACCG